>NC_025997.2:90781445-90876584 GCF_000442705.2 Elaeis guineensis
ATCAACTAAATCATAGAATGCTTCATGCAATTCTTCAAAAGTAAAATCACTAGGGGTTTCGGAAATTACCTCATTTTCGTGTGCCATAAGGCACAGATTGGCTTGTTCGGTTGAGGTTCCTCATCGGAGCTTGAGTCATCACTCGCACTCCATGTGGCCATCATGGCCTTCTTCTTGAACTTCTTGGGACCTTTCTTCAGTTGTGGATATTCGGATTTGAAGTGTCCCGGCTTCTTGCACTCGTAGCAGATAAGGGGTTGGTCTTTCTCTTTTTCTTTGCTTTGTTCTCCTTTTGTGAATGGCCTCTTTCTCATCCATGTTTCCTTTTTCTCAAAAATTTCTTGAATCTTCGGGTGATGAGAACCATCTCTTCATCTTGTTCTTCATCTTCAGTGTCATCAGTTTCTTCATCAGGAGGAGCTGTGGATTTGAGGGCGATGGTTTTTTTCTTTTGACTTCTTCCTCTTGATGTTGCTTCATGCTTAGCTCATGAGTCATCAAAGATCCAAGAAGCTCTTCTAGAGGTAGAGTGTTCAAGTCCTTCGCTTCTTGGATGGCAGTCACTTTGGCTTCCCAAGTTCTTGGCAAGGACCTGAGAATCTTTCTTACAAGCTCATTGTTAGTATAGGACTTACCAAGACTCTTTAAACCATTAATGATATCAGTAAAACGAGTAAACATTACAGTTATGGACTCATCATGCTCCATTTTAAATAATTCATATTTATGCACAAGCATGTTTATTTTAGACTCTTTTACTTGATTGGTTCCCTCATGGGTTACTTCTAACCTATCCCATATTTCTTTAGCAGAAGAACAAGTAGAAATGTGATTAAATTCGTTTGCATCAAGAGCACAATAAAGTACATTCATTGCTTTAGCATTTAATTGGGCCATCTTTTTATCAACCTCATCCCATTCTTTCTCGGGTTTGGTTGATTCCTCACCATCTATAATTTTAGTGGGTGTGTGAGGACCGTTCACTATGATACTCCACATATCATAGTCGAGTGCTTGTATGAATATTTTCATCCGAGCTTTCCAATAGGTGTAATTAGATCCATTGAAAAGTGGAGGTCGGTTGGTGGATTGCCCCTCGGCTAGAGAAGTACCGACGTGGGTTGCCATAGATCTTTGGCTCCTTGATTGTTTAGATCAAAGACGGGCTAGAGCACCGGACTCTGATACCACTTGTTGCCCAGCTATGCAACCCAAGAGGGGGGGTGAATTGGGTTTCTAAAAATTTTAAGCTTAACTAATGACTTATGAAAGATGTTTGTCAATAGCTAAATGAATGAGGAGAATGACTTTAGTTCAAGATTAATTTCCTAAAGCAAGAATATAAGGAAATAATGAAGAGTTAAAGAGAGGCAATTATGCACACCACAAACACAAGGATTTATAGTGGTTCGGTGCCAACCTTGCACCTACATCCACTCCCCAAGCTCCTACTTGGGAATTTCAATCCACTAAACTTGTATTCAACCCGAATACAAACGTCGAAAACTCCGACACTAGCTATCCCAAGCTAGTCCACTTGTTTCTCGGGTACAAGCCAACCCAATACACTCCGATTCTAGGTTCGGATCAACCTTCCCTTATTTTGGAACCCCTCCAAAACAAAAACAATCACTCAAAATGAGTAAAATAATTTATAGCACAAATAAGTACAAGAAAAGCCCCTTTAATGAGCGAATATAACTTTAAATACACTTTACTCAAGAGAAGAAGCCCCTTTTTTTGGATTTCTTCAAAGTGGATGGAGAATTGATTGAGCGCTTGAGGAGTTGGTGAGCTTGGATTGATGGCTTCTTGGAAGCTTTAAATGAGCTCTTGATTAGGGCTGAAAAGTTGGCTTGAGAAACCCTTTCTCTTTTGAATGCTCTTGAATGCTCTCTTGAATGCTCTTCTTTTTCTTTTTAATCTCTTGCACTCTCTCTTTCTTCTTGTTATTTGTTTCCCACCTTTGAATCCTTTTATAGCTTTAAGAAATAGAGAAAAATATTCTAGACTGAGAAAAAACTGTTAGACCACATTAAATGAGCATTAAAAGCACTTAAAACGGGTTAAAAATTAGCCGTTGTGGAAAAATCCTGTCGCAGGGGTCGACTCATGAGTCGACTCATGCCTCAGGGGTCGACTCATGAGTCGACCTCTGTTGAAGCAACCAGAAAACAGGGTTCTGTAAATTTTGGTCTAAAACTACAGGAGTCGACTCATGAGTCGACTCATGCCTTGAGAGTCGACTCATGAGTCGACTCACCGGCCGTGCCAAGCCAAAAATTCAGCGTGCCAAACTGCTCATTGTGCCATGAGCTGACTCATGAGTCAACTTATGGATTTCAAACATGCATAACTTCAAAAATACAAGTCCAAAAATAATAAAATTTTCGCCAATAGATCAAAAATCTTTTGTTCTACCAAATGATACTATTAAATTAGGGTTTTGGTAAAATTATGATTTTGCCCTTGAAGAGCACAAAGACTTTTTCAAATAAAAAATATTGGTACCCCTTCAATCTGCTTTGTAATCATCAAAATCAATCTAGGAGCAACATTAACTAGTTTCGATTTGACCAACCTAATGATTCAGGTTCAACCATTGAGCCACAAGCAGAGTCCATTTGGTCTAATCAAAGACATGGACTTAACCATTTACAACTATTTATTAGAGAAATCTTGATTAATCTAATTCAATATTTGATTAGACTTAATCAATTTCTCTACATGATTAATCAATTCTTTAATTCTAATCTTAGGTCTAATCCAATTAAAAAGAAGGATTTGATTTGAGCTAACCCATACCCCATGTTTTATGTAATGTCATTAGATCTCAAATCACAATTCTAGATCTAATCAATCCAACACTTAATTCTCAATTAAGTTTTGCATCAACATGGTTAAGATTTTGAAAATAATTTTTATGTAAATTTTTTATTTTAAATCATAAAATCTTTTAGATCAAATCTAAATTTTTTATGATTTTAAATCAAAATAATTTTGATTAATCAAGATTAGATGTAACTAATTTCTTCACAACTTGCATCACATACAACAACACCTAGAATTTCAAGATCTAGGGTTTTACATGAGAGTAAGTTTTTTTCTTTCACTTTCTTCTTCATGGGACCTCACAGTGGCACCCCTATATGCCATAAAAGTACCCCATTGAATGGGAGGAGAGGGTCATAAAATCCTACTTGCTTCTATGATCGGACGGCCTGGTGATTATCCAATCCGAGTATTTTGCTACTCAGAATATCTAATCTAAATATGATAATAATCAAATCTGAAAATAAACTTATTTATATCTAATCTAAATCATAAATAATCAGATTTAATATTATAAAATTAGATCTAAAGGCATAATAAATCATATCAAAATAATCATGCTCTGATATCAATTGAAGAAAATATGCGATAGTGCTATGCATGTAATTTTAAAATTTTTATGCAACAGAAAAAAAAATTAAATAATTTAATCTTAATTATATGTATTAGATCTAATCTAGACTATCATCTCATGATCTATGATATAAAAAATATATATTTTAGATTTAAAAATAAAAATTTACATCGATCTCATCGATGCTAAAATCTTAGTTCTAACTATTAGATCTAACAATATGATCAAGACAGGATAGAAATAATTACCAAACCAATTAGATCTTGATCTTCTCTGATCCAATGCTTAGAGAGAATATTCCTCAGATTACTCGCAACCATACGAAGCTGTCTGACCTCGACAAAAAATTCATGTGAAGACTGGTGCAGATCAGGGGCTTGGAGGTGCTAGCCTGCAAGCAACTTCAACGGCTGATTTCTTCCTTCTTCTTCAAGCACCTTGGACACTCCAAAGAATGAAGAGATCTAGAGGAGGAAGAGAAGAGGAGAAAAGCTCTGAAAAAATAAAAGCTAGCAAGAAAATTGATGTATGATGCCAAGAAGAGGGGACCCCTTTTTATAGGCAAGGTCTAGGGTTTTTAATCCAAGAAAGAGGGCACCCAAGAGTCCATGCCAAACACCTTTTGTTATCCCAAAAAATTTCAAAAAAAACATTTTGGCATGGAAAAGGATTCTAGTGTCTCACATTCCTAAGAACTCTCCAAGAAAAATAAAAAAAGAAATAATATGGCACCAACAAGCTTTCTTGTATGAATTTTTTTTTTCTTATTTTCATCTTATCTCTAATTCGGATCGTATTCGAATTAGGCAAGAGATAGGATTATGAGTCATCAATCATCACTGCCCACCCTTATTGGGTCTACTACTTTGATACCAAAAAGGTCAAGCCAAATCCAATTTGGTGTGGAGATAAGGGTATGGGTCCAAGTGTGGTGCAAGGAGATAAGGACAGAGTCCTAATCGACTTGGACTCTACATTTCTAATTCAATTCTAATCCAAATCAAATTTGGATTGAACCCAATGATAAAAATAAATCAAATCCAATTAGAAATCTAATTATCTCAATAAATTTCTAACCCAATTAAGAATTGACTGGTTCCAAACCCTGATCGAATTAGGATCAAATTTTTTTTGTAATCAGAATTGATCATATTAAACCCAATCTGAGTCGAACTGAATCTAATTCAATTAGACTTGATCCAAAGCTCTTTAATCGATCAAATTAAGTCAATTAGTAATTTAATTATCAATTAATTCTCTATTAATAGTGAAGTCTCAGTCTCAATAGGACTCTCCTCCAGAGTCCTAGTCCCAGTAGGACTCCTCACCAAAGTCACAATCCAATTAGACTCTTCAGCCATCAGATTTGGCCAAATCTTTTAATACGTGTGACCCCATAGGTTTGAACTTAAGCTGGTAGTATAGGAATAACTTTCTGTACCAATCAATTTAACCATCTAGCAAAGGTGACCTGACAATCGAATAGGTCGAAGTATTGCAAAGCAACATTCTAGAACCTACTGGCGTATGATTACCGTATAATTCATCTCTTTGATCCTAATGCTCAAGATGACCTAGAGTTTAACTGTGAACCCTAATTTAGTCGATCACATTATATTTTAACCTTTCAAATCTATCTCATAGATTATCCTAGTCAAAGTTTTACTAAATTGAAATACACTGATGCATATCTTCTACTAATTCAGAGGGGTCAATTCCATCTTGACTCACACACCGACTTGATAAGTACTTGACTTCACCCAGTGTCCTTCTGTCACTGAGTTAGAAATTTAGATGGTCTATTACTAAAATACAGTGAGTTATTTACAAGTCACCATGGTAGTCTCAGGTCTAAGGGACATATACCCATACCTTTCACAAGCTACTCTTAATAATAAAGTGCTCGGTGCATGGTCACGTTCGATGCAAATATCTTCCTACATTCTATTTGCATGCCATAATAGTATCTCCATACTCCTTGGTTAAGAGGATAATCAACTCATATAGCACACAACGACCTATACTCGATGTTACTATCATCCCATTAATGGCATATCATTTGATCGCGAACACTTTTAAGGACTAAACGACAAATCTTCTTTAATCGATTAATTATAATCCTAAGGACTTCATTACAATATAGAAGTTCAAAGATAGATAATTTGTAACAAAAATATCAAATAATTTTTATTAATAAAAATTCATATATATTTACATGTATGAGCACAATCATCAACAGGCTGACGATTGATTTTGGGATATATTTTTTAATACTAGCATATCAAATTAACCTCTAGAATTTATATTAAACCCTAATTAAATTAGGCTAAGATCAAATCTCTAAGTGTGTGACCCATTAGGCTTCAAATCTAGCCAGCAGTGGACTCTGGCTCTTGATCTAATCCTAATTCGATTAGACTAGGTCAGCCCAATTACACCAATTAACTAAGATTTTTTTTAATTAATTTTTGAATTAAACTCTTTTAATTTTTATGAGTCTATAAGTCAAAATTGACATCTAGCAACGTATCATGACTATCTGAAAGAGATAAAATTTAATAAAAATATCAAAAATATCTTTCAATGGTAAGTTATCATGCAATTTTATCCTTCAGTCATACGACACTCCAGATGAGCTATAGGCATGGAATCATATCAAACCCAATTGCTTATCTAAATGTATCTTGATCAAAAGGTGATGATTTAGTTGATGATACATTAGAAACTCTTTTCTAATTATCATCTTGCTTTGGCCAAAGACTTTTAGAATCATCAATCTATGGATCACATTGAATGTTCACTCCCCTTATTAGGAGTGATCGATGAAGGAACCAGATCTAGAGTTTCAGAGTTAGATCTTGAAACTTTTTCAAGATCAGACAGCAGAAGACTAAAATAAATCAAAATTTATTTTCTAAAATCAGAAAATTTTTAGATCTAAGATCCTATTACATGATTATTACATAGCATTAAATCAAAAATTAAAATATATAGAGCATGAACTACATGTTTATCATATCAACATATTTTTATACTACATCTAATGTATGTATTAAACAATAGATCAGATCTATTACCTTGCAAGTTTGATGTTCTAACCTTGCTGATCCGAGCTTGAGGATGATGTTGCAAACCGCACATGCATCGGGTCTCTAGGAGTCGTCCACACGAGCCCACGAATCTCGATCAGAAGTCCTGCTTCAGGAAATCAACACAGTATCCTAGTACTGCACTGATCTTTCTTCGATGGTTGATCAGGTGCCTCCTTCTTCTTGATTTGGGCTCTTCCAAAGATGAAAAGTAGGAGGAGGAGTTTTAGATCTGAGATGCTCTCAGAAAAACTCAAGATGGAGGAAGGAAAGAGATGAAACTAACAACCCTAGAAGAAGACCCTCTTCTTCTTCTCTTTACTCTCTCCTAGACACCCTATCTTGTGTCTATTATATCTCCATGACCCAAAGATCTTTTTTCTTGATTTTTTGATGCCCCAAAGGTCTCTTAAATCTCTATGTTCACCAAAAATTTTATAAAAAAACTCATTTTATAGAGAGAGACATGATAGAGTCCTTGTCTAGGTCAAATACCTAGTCAAGGCTTATCCAAACATGGCAAGATAAGGGGCGCCCAACTCTTGGGTGCCTCCTCCTTATTTTCGTGCATGAACCACCAACAAAGGGTGCACAATGTGTGCCCTAAAATTCACAAAAATTCCAAAAAATATCTGGGTAAATTTCATGCAAAAATGAAAGAGTTTTGGATTTCTAAAACTCTATCTCATAGAATTTGAAATCCAAACTTATTCCTACTTTGATTTGATCCACAACTACTTTCCATGTAAGAAAGAAGAAAGGAAACCTTTTGGATGTGAAAAAGACCTGGGAGAGGGCTTCTGTCACACAAAATAAGAGGGGATTGGCGTGGAATAAGAGAGAGGGCGTGGGGGGGGCTTATGTGGCGCAAGGTGGAATCCTAGTCTTACTAGGATTCTATCTTATAACTTGTTTTAATTTGGTTTCTTAAACCAAATCAAATCAAAATTAGATCAACCAAATTAAAATAGATCTTATCCCAATTAAAAACTTAATTTAATCATATTAAATTAGATTTAAATCTGATTTAATTTTTTAATCAAATTAGAAATTAGATTGACCCAAGTCCTTATTGAACTAGGACTAGTTTTTTCCTTGCATTATCCAATAAACCAATTGGACTTGATCCAATCAAGTCCAAACCAAATCTAATTAAATCATATTCAATTAGACTTAATCTCAGTCCATTGGCTTAATCAAATTAAGCTAATTAGCAATCAAATTGCTAATCGATCCTCCTGCAATACTTGCACTAGGTTAAATGTCAATCGTATTGATCATTTAATCCTAGAATGATTCTTAATCATTGATCAACCATATAATCGGATCATTAACTCTAATGTATGTGGCCTCATAAGTCTGAACCTAAGTCGCTAGCATAGAAATAAATTTTTGTACCAATCGAAGTGACCATCTAGCAATGGTACCCGACGATCGGATAGGTCGAATGTGTAGAACAACATCCTTAGAACCCATACGGATATAGTTTTCATATAATTCATCTCCTTGACCAAAATGATCATAGGACACCTTAGAGTTCAACTGTCAACTCTGATCAGGTTGTCCACATTGTATTTCAAAATATCAAATCCATCTGATGGATTACCCTGGCCAATGTTTTGCTAAATTGAAATACAGTGACTCATTCTTCTCCAACTCTTGGAGTAGTCAATCCTATCTCGATCATACTCTGACTTCGTAAGTACTTAACTATGTCCAAAAGCCTTCCATCATTGAATTAAAAATTCAGTTAGTCTAGTACCAAAGCACAGTGAGTTGCTTGCAAGTCACTGAGGTGATCTCAGATTTAAGAGACACTTATACCTATATCCCATCAGAGATATTCTCGATAGCAGAATGCTTTGGAGTTGGTCACGTTCAATGATGATGTACCCTTACATCTCACCTGTATGCCATACTAGTATCTCCATACTCTTTGGTTAAGAGGACAACCAACCCATATGGCCTACAGCGACCTATGCTCGATAGAAGCTGTCATCCTTATTAACAGCCTATCATTTGATCGTGAACAGTTTTAAGGACTAATCGATAAATCCTTTCTTTATCAAACTTAAATAGTCATAAGGACTTCATCATAACAATGGAGTTCATTAGAAGATGAAAGCTTATGATGAAAATATCAAAAATATATTTTATTTATTAACAAATCAATTACAATACTTGGTTGCTCAACCGTCAACAGCTTGACGATTGGCTTTTGGGACATATTTCCCAACAACTCCCACTTGTCCTAAAGCCACTTGGCACAGTATCTAATACCCATCTTTGACTTGTGGTTGTCGAACTCCTTTATCACCAGGGTTTTAGTGAAGGGGTCGGTCAGGTTCTTTCCGTCGATCTTCTGAAGGTCGATGTCACCTCGATCCACGATCTTCCGGATCAGGTGGAAGCGATGCAAAATGTGCTTCATCCGCTGGTATGCTTTGGGTTCCTTCGCCTGAGCTATGGCACTAGTGCTGTCGTAGTAGACAGGACTGAACCATCGAGGGAGGGTGCTACTCCGAGCTCGGTTATGAATTTCCTCAGGCACAGCTTCCTTCACGGCATCTGATGCTACGATGTACTCCGCTTCACAAACAGAGTCTGCCATAGTATGCTGCTTGGAACTCTTCTAGCAGATAGCTCCATCATTCAGAGTAAAGATATAACCCGACATGTTTATGCTGTCATCATGGTCAGATTGAAAGCTGGAGTCTGTGAACCCCACAAGTTTCAGATCTGACTCGCCATAAACCAACCATTGGTCCTTAGTATTTTTTAAATACTTGAGGATGGTTTTAACCACTTTTCAATAGTTTTCTCCAGGATCAAATTGGTATCTATTCAGTACTCCTAGTGAGTATGTCATATCTGGTCTTGTACATATCATAGCGTATATGATAGATCCCACGATCGAAGCATATGGGACTCTACTCATACGCTCTCTCTCTTCAGAAGTTGTCGGACAATCCTTCTTAGAGAGAAAAATTCTATGGCCTATCAGTAGACAGCCCTTCTTGGAATTCTCCATGCTGAACCTCTTTAGCACAGTGTCTATGTATGTGGACTGGGATAATCCAAGCATCTTTTTAGATCTATCCCTATAGATCTTCATCCCTAAGATATAGAATGCTTCACCCAAATCCTTCATGGAGAATTGCGATGACAACCAAACTTTTATTCCCTGTAGTGCAGGGATGTCATTTTTGATTAAGAGAATGTCATCCACGTACAAGACAAGAAATACCACAACTGGATCATTTGCCCATTTATAGATGCAGGGCTCTTCTCCATTCTTAATGAAGCCATATGTTTTGATCACCTTATCAAAATACATGTTGCAACTCCGAGAAGATTGCTTCAATCTATAAATGGATCTCTGAAGCTTGCACACCTTGGACACATCTGTGGATGTAAACCCCTCAGGTTGTATCATATACACCTCTTCAGTCAGCTCTCAATTCAGGAAAGCTATCTTTACATCCATTTACCAGATCTCACAATCCAGATGAACAGTTTTTGCAAGCATTATCCAAATAGATTTGAGCATTGCCATAGGAGAAAATATCTCATCATAGTCAATACCATAACATTGACGATACTCCTTAGTAACCAAACGGACTTTATAGGTCTCCACCTTTCCATCTGCACCCCTTTTCTTTTTGAACACCCATTTACACCCAATGGGTTTAACCCCTTCAGGTGGGTCAACCAATGTCCATACATCGTTGACCTTCATGGACTTCATTTCAAATTTTATGGCTTCAAGCCATTTCTCAAAATCAGGTCTTTGCATTGTATCCATATAGGTGATCGGATGCTCATCGTTCTCATCGAGTTCAATGGGTCACCGTTTCAGATCAAAAAACTGTAGTATCTATCTGACTGACGTGGTACTCTACCGAATCGCCTTAATGGTGCAGGTACATTGAGCTTCGGATCTGATCTAATCAAATTCGACTCAGGTTCAGCTATTAGTGTTGGTCCTTCTACCTATTGAACTTCATCAAGTTCAACCTTAGAGGCAACAGTTCCTTTACCAAGGAACTTCTTTTCTAAAAAGATTGCCTTAAGGCTGACGAACACCTTTTGTTCATCAACATGGTAGAAAAAATATCCTTTGGTTTCTTTGGGGTACCTGATGAATGTGCATTTGTCAGACCTAGGTCCAAGTTTGTCTATGACTAATCGTTTGACATAGGTCGGGCACCCTCAGACCCTAAGGTGTGAAAGTGCTGGCTTACGCCCTGTCCATATCTCATATGGAGTCTTAATTATAGACTTACTTGGAATCTTATTTAACAGATTACAGGTCGATTCGAGTGCATATCCCCAGAAGGATATCGGCAAGCTGGCAAAACCCATCATGGATCGGACTACATCTAACAGAGTTCAATTTCTCCTTTCAGACACACCATTATGCTGTGGTATTTCTGGAGGAGTCCATTGGGAGAGAATCCCATTCTCTTCTAGATATGTGAGAAACTCACTAGAAAGATATTTTTTTCCTTGATCAGATCAAAGAGTTTTAATACTCTTCCCAGTTTATTTTTCTACTTCACTTCAGAATCGTTTAAACATTTCAAATGAATCCGACTTATGTTTCATCAGATAGACATATCCATATCTGGATAGATCATCCGTGAAAGTTATGAAGTAGAAATATCCACCTCTAGCACTTGTGCTCATGGGCCTGCATACATCAGTATGTACTCGGCCTAAGAGCTCAGTAGCTCTCTCACCTTTTCCAGCAAAAGATGACTTGGTCATTTTACTAAGAAGATAGGACTCACAGGTTGGAAGTGATTCATAATCACTGACTTCGAGGATTTTCTCTTGAGTCAACCTATTTATTCTGTTCTTGTTTATATGACCTAGCCTATAGTGCCATAAGTAGATATCTGACACACTATCTAATCTAGGGTGCTTGCCAGTTGAATAGACTCTTATTGGGCTTGATCTTTCTGCATTGATGTCCCAGCCTGAACTTGCACCTTTTTCACTTTCTTCTTCTTATTCTTCTTTCCTTTTTTAAAGGATCGAGAACCAGAAGATGAATCTCCCACTAAGTTCACCGACTCCTTGTGGAGTTGGTGATCCTTCTCAAAATTTTGAAGCAACCCCAGTAACCCATGGTAGTTCACTTCAGGCTTTATCATTCTATAATGAGTAAGAAATGAGAGATAAGACTTAGGCAGTGAGTTTAGTATTGCATCTTTCTCAAGTTGCTCATGCAAGAAAAAATCGAGCTTGCTCAATCGTTCTATCAGCTCGATCATGTACAATACATGATCAGTGACAGAGGCACCATCCTGTATTTTGGCGTTGAAGATGGCACAACTAGTCTTGTGCCTCTCTACATTATCAGATGTGCCAAAAGTATCCTCCAATACTTGAAGCATGTCCTTTGGCTGAGCCATCTCGAATCTGCAACTGAACTCGTCGCTCATGGTAGCCAGCATGATACAGCACACTGTGGTCCAGTCACTGAGCCACTTCTGGTAAGTATCTCTGACTATTCCATGTGCATTGGCAGCTGGCTCCTTAGGTGCAAGATCCATTATCACATATAAGATCCGTTCATGCTTCAGGACTATCTTCAACTTTCGGTACCAACTACCGAAGTTGGGTCCCACCAACTTATCATTGTCCAACAATAATCGAAGTGATAGGGAAGTGGCCATATCTGCATAAAAAAAAAATCATAACCTAATTAGTAATTGATTTATTAAACTTAAAGATTTAGACTTTAATCAAGAAATTTCTCCCACTATTTTATTCGAATTGATAGCCTCTACCTCCAATTCGAGGAATTACCCTAATTTCTTAGTGGGTACTGAAATTCACTTAGATTGCACACAAGCCCAACTTTGATTGGCCAACCCATGTACATCTAAAGGTAGGTTCATAATCAATTATTTTTTTAAATAATTTTTAGTAATTTTAATTTTATCTCAGAAACCTAATCAGTAGGCTTTGGCCTCCACTGTAAGGATCCGGTTAGGTCCAACCATTAACATGACTATACTTGGTGCATCTAACCAATGAATGATTAAGCCCAACTTTGGTTGGCTCACCTAACCACCATTAGAGAGATACTTCCAAGTCATCATATGATGAGTGATAATTTCATTAGTCAACAAGCACCAGGCCTTTGGGTCTGCAATGATTATTGAGTTAATGGACTCATTATCAAACACCTTAATGGGAGGCTATAACTCAGTTATCTCCATAATTTTATCATTTTAAGGACCTAATAATTTTAGAGGATTTAAATAATTTAGAGGATGAAGTCAGATGAACTAGCTTATCATGATCCTCCCACTGACTTCACCAAGTCAACTTAAGGGAGACCATTAAAAAGACTGGTCTAGGAGCACCTAAATCAGTCACACTGATTTACCTAGCTGACATGGGTTAGCTCAAATAGTCAAGTAATCCGATCAAAACATAATTTCACCAAGAGGCCAGGTAAGTTCGATCAGTGGGAGGGTCGCCCAAGGCTTTCCTTAGACACCATCACAAATGGCCAGGTAAGCGGGCTCCCAATTAAAAACCACTAGTCTAGTTTATCTTAGATACCAACTGATTTAATTAGTTTCAATTAGATTAACCTAATAGTTCATGCTAGACCGCTTAGCCAAGAATCAAGTCCATTTGGTTCTCGTTAAAGACATGGACTTGACCAAGTACAACTATTGTAATTGATCTAGAGAATCCTTGACCTAATCTAAGACAACAATTGATTAGATTTAGTCAATTCTCTAATTAAGTCCATCTTTAATCTAACCATAGGTCTAACCCAATTAATGGACCTAATTCTTATTAACCCATTAACCCAATGTGTTATGATTTGTGTCTTAGGTTCTTCAATTCACAATCCTAGAATCTAATCAAACAACTTCTTAATTCTTAATTAAGTTTTGGACTGAGGGTTGGGTTCAGCTTTTCAAAAATAATTTTTATATTTATAAAATAATTTTATAATATGGTTCTACCAACCATATTGCATGTTTGATTCATAATCAAGATGCAAGTGAAATAAACATAAAACTACTTTAGATCTAATCTAAACAGGTTCATGTAATTGAAATAATTTCAACTTTAAATAATTTCTTTGCACAAAAATTATTAACAAAGAGATTTTATTTTAGATTTAAATATCTTTTAAATCTAATAAATCATAAATTTAATCTAGATCATATCTAACAAATTTATGATCAAAGAAAGATCTACACGAACTAAGACAATCTTTGCACTGTAAGGGGTAAACCTTACAGCAGGATAACCTTGCAGTTCGTGATTGATCTAAAATTTTAATTTTAAATTTAATAATTAGATTATAAATTAGATCTAATCTAAAAAATAATATAAGAATGTATAAATAATCATGTAATAAACAACCTTAGGCTCTGATACCAATTGAAGGAACCAGATCTAGGGTTTCAGGGTTAGATCTTGAAATTTTTTTAAGATCAGGCAACGAAAGACTAAAATAAATTAAAATTTATTTTTTAAAATCAAAAAATCTCTAGACCTAAGATCTTATTACATGATTATTACATAGCATTAAATCAAAAATTAAAATATATAGAGCATGAACTACATGTTGATCATATCAACATGTTTCTATACTACATCTAATGTATGTATTAAACAATAGATCAGATCTATTACCTTGCAAGTTAGACATTCTAACCTTATTGATCCATATTTGAGGATGATGTTGCAAACCACACACGCATCCGATCTCTAGGAGTCATCCACACAAATCTACGAATCTCGATCAGAAGTCCTGCTTCAGAAAATCAGCACAGTATGCTAGTACTACACTGATCTTTCTTTGATAGTTGATCAGGTACCTCCTTCTTCTTGATTTGGACTCTTTCAAAGATGAGAAGTAGAAGAAGTAGTTTTAGATGTAAGACGCTCTCAAAAAAACTCAAGATGGAGGAAGGAAAGAGATGAAACTAACAACGAAAGGTGTTTCTCTCTGATTTTTTGATGCCCCAAAGGTCTCTCGAATCTCTATGTTCACCAAAAATTTCATGAAAAAACTCATTTTATAGAGAGAGATATGATAGTCTTTGTCTAGGTCAAATACCTAGTCAAGGTTTATCCAAACATGGCAAGATAAGGGGCGCCCAACTCTTGGGTGCCTCCTCCTTATTTTCATGCATAGACCACCAGCAAAGGGTGTACAATGTGTGCACTAAAAGTCATGAAAATTCTAGAAAAAATCTGAGTAAATTCAGTGCAAAAAAGAAAGAGTTTTGGATTTCTAAAACTCTATCTCATAGAATTTGAAATCCAAACTTATTCCTACTTTGATTTGATCCACAACTACTTTCCATGTAGGAAAGAAGAGAGAAAACCTTTTGGACATGGAAAAGATTTGGGAGAGGGCTTGTGTCATACAAAATAAGAGGGGATTGGCGTGGAATAAGAGAGAGGGCGTGGGGGGGCTTATGTGGTGCAAGGTGGAATCCTGTCTTACTAGGATTCTATCTTATGACTTATTTTAATTTGGTTTCTCAAATCAAATCAAACCAAAATTAGATCAATCTAATTAAAATAGATCTTAACCCAATTACAAACCTAATTTAATTAGATTAAATTATATTTAAATCTGATTTAATTTTTTAATCAAATTAGAAATTAGGTTGATCCAAGTCCTAATTGAACTAGGACTAGTTTTTTTCTTATACTTGGCTTATCCAATAAACCAATTAGACTTGATCCAATCAAGTCCAAACCAAATCTAATTAAATCATATTCAATTAGACTTAATCTCAGCCCGTTAGCTTAATCAAATTAAGCTAATTAGCAATCGAATTGCTAATCGATCCTCCTGCAACACTTGCACTAGGTTAAATGTCAATCATATTGATCATTTAACCCTAGAATGATTCTTAATCATTGATTAACCATCTGATCAGATCATAAACTCTAATGTGTATGATCTCATAGGTTCGAACCTAAATTGGTAGCACAAAAATAAATTTCTGTACTAATCGAAATGACCATCTAGCAATGGTACCCGACGATCGGATAGATCAAATGTGTAGAACAACATCTTTAGAACCCATGCGGATATAGTTTCCATATAATTCATCCCCTTGACCAAAATGATCATAGTGTGGAGAAATTCAGTGTAGGGGTAAAATGGTAATTTTAAAAATTTTTTAAAATCATGATTTTACAATGGAAAAATATTAATTAATTTAATTAATTAACATAAATTTATCCTACACTAGGATCTAAATATGATATATAGCATGCATGCATTTAAATTTGAAATTCGAATTTGAACAATAAATACTTTATTGTAATGTGTTCAGAACACAATACCTTTGTGTGGGTAGTAGATCGTCGCAATCTGATCACCGTCGGAAGAGTCTGATCATCACAATGCAGCCACACAGCGTGTCTGGCCTCTGCGGATTGTCCACACGAAGCTCTCGATCTGATCGACTCTTCACGAGTGCTAGCTCGTTGTAGAGCCCTTTCGACGGTCGATGCTGATCAAACTCTTTCGATCGATGTCTGTCGATTCTTCGAATGCTCCGGATCATCAACAGATATGCTTGAGAGGATTTTGAAGATCTCTCTAATATTTTGTAGGCTCACGATACTCGTAGCTCACTTTCTCACTTCCCGAACCCCAGGCTAAAACTCTAGGGAACTCACCGAAAACCTTGCACCCATTTTTCTTTCTTTTCTTTCTTTTTCTCTTGGAAGGATATGGACTTCTTTCTCACACACAAGACTTCTCATGCCCCAAAATTTTTCTCCAAAAATCTTCTTCTTGCACGCCCCACTCTTCTCCACCTTTTATAACAACGTCAAACGTCTTATCCAAAAGAAAGGATAAAGATGAGTAATTGCACATTTGAATTCAAATCAAATTTTGAATTCAAATAGACACCAACTCATCTCTTATCCACTAAAGGCATGAGGCGTGGCTTAAATTATGCATGGAGTGATTTCATGAGAAACTTTTTCTTATGTAATAAATGGGGCATAAAAAAAGGGATAAGGCGCAAAGATTGATTGCCCATTCAAATTCAAACTTTATTTTAAATTTGAATGGCCAACCAATCATCCTTATCCATTCATATGGCACATTAAAGTGGGGCGTGGAGAGGACTTGGCATGAGAAAAAAATTTATGAGAAGTTCCTTCTCATGAATTCAAATGGGTGCAATGGAAGTGAGGTGGCGCATGGAGATTGGGTCAAGGTGGTTTAATTATTTAAACCAACCTAATTGAACCAAATAAGTTAGGTCCAATTAGACTAATTTAAACCCAACTTAATTAGGCTTAATTAGGCTCAATAAAATCCTAATCAAATCAAAAATTGACTAAGCCCAATCTCTGATCAAATCTGGGACCAAACCATCTTGACGATTAGGTCAACTCTTAATCTAATCAGGTCAAACCCAACTGAATCCAATTCAATTGGACTTGATCCAAAAATAATTACTCAATTAAATTAAGTTAATTAGCAATCAAATCATTAATTAAATCTCTCATAAATATTGAGTCCAAATCCGATGGGCAATCGGGCATCAGAATTCATCGATATGTAACCCTGATCGAAAAGTCCCAACCAGTGGGACTCTTGACCCCGGTACCCATAATATGTGGAACTCATGATCAGAGAATCTTGATTCTAGATCATCGAGTCTCAAACATGTAGGATTCTACATCAGCCATCAGATCAGATAGGAACCTCTAATGTGTGTGACCCCGCAGGTTCGAACCTAAGCCAGTAGCACAGGAACCAATTCCTGTACTAATCGAAGTGACCATCTAGCAATGATACCCGACATTCGGATAGGTCGAAGAGTCACAATCGCAACACTCAGAACCTACATGAATATGGTTACTGTATAATTCATCCTTTTGACCCCTGTGTTTAGGATGACTCAGGGTTAAACTGTCAATCCTGATCAGATCATCCGAATCGTGCTCAACTCAAACAGTCCTGTGACTCCTCACAAGGACTACCCTAGCCAAAGTTTTACTAAATTAAAACATGACTGTACACGACTCCTAAATTGGAGTGGTCAATCCCATCTTGACACACGCATCGACAAGTCAAGTACTTGACTACACCCAGTAGCCTTCCATCACTGAATTAAAAATTCAGGTAGTCTAGTGCCTAAGTGCAGTGAGTTGCTTGCAAGTCACCGTGACGATCTCAGGTCAGAGGGATATTTATATCCATATTTCATTGGAGCAAATCTTGACAGCAGAAATAGCTCAGGAGTCGGTCACGTTCAGTGCAGATGTACCCTTATATCTCACTTGTATGCCATACCAGTGTCTCCACACTCATTGGTTAAGAGGACAATTAACCTATATGGCACACAATGACCTATGCTTGATAAACGTTGTCCTCCTTGGTAACAACGTATCATTTGGTCTCGAACATATTTAAGGACTAAACGACAAATCCTCCTTTGTCGAGTTTAAATAGTCCTAAGGACTTCACCACAACATAGGAGTTCATTAGAAGATGAAATATTTTATGATGAAAAATATCAAAATAATTTTTATTAATTCATAATTCATGTATAAATACAAAAATGAGCACAACCATCAACAGGCTGATGATTGGCTTTGGGACACTATTCCCAACAATCTCCCACTTGGCCTAAAGCCAATCGATGCAGTATCTAATACCCATCTTCGACTTGTAGTTGTCGAACTCCTTCACCGCAATGGCTTTAGTGAATGGGTCAGCCGGGTTCTCCTTCCCGTTGATCTTCTGAAGATCGACGTCACCTCGATCCATAATTTCTCGAATGAGATGGTAGCGGCGCAGAATATGCTTCGTCCGCTGGTGTGCCTTTGGTTCTTTCGCTTGAGCAATGGCTCCAGAGCTGTCACAGAAGAGCAGAACTGGATCAACAAGAAAGGATACTACTCCAAGCTCGGTGATAAATTTTCACAGCCACACCACTTCTTTGGCAGCATCTGATGTGGCGACATACTCCGCCTCGCAAACTGAATCAGCCACTATGTACTGCTTGAAACTTTTCCAACAGATAGCCCCACCATTAAGGGTAAAAATAAATCCCGACACACTTTTGCTGTCATCATGATCAGACTGAAAACTAGAGTCTGTAAACCCTATAAGTCTCAACTCCGATTCACTATAAACAAGCCACTGGTCCTTAGTATTTCTTAAATACTTCAAGATTGTTTTAACAACCTTCTAGTGATTCTCCCCTGGATCAGATTGGTATCTACTCACTACCCCTAGTGAGTATGCCACATCTGGTCTTGTACATGTCATGGCATACATGATAGATCCCACTGTCGAAGCATATGAAATCCTATCCATACGCTCTCTCTCTTGAGGTGTTGTCGAACAATCCCTCTTTGAGAGAGAAATTCTATGGCCTATCGGAAGATAGCCTTTCTTGAAATTCTCCATGCTGAACCTCTTCAGCATAGTATCAATATACGTGGACTGAGATAAACCAAGCAACCTTTTAGATTTATCCCTATAGATCCTCATCCCTAGGATGTAGGAAGCTTCTCCCAGATCCTTCATGGAGAACTATGATGACAGCCAAATCTTTATTCCCTGTAATGTAGGGACATCATTCCCGATTAAGAGAATGTCATCCACATACAATACAAGAAATACTACTACTGGACCATTAGCCCATTTATAAATGCATGGCTCTTCTCCATTCTTAACGAAGCCATACGTCTTGATCGTCTTATCAAAACGTATGTTCCAACTCCGTGATGCCTGCTTAAGTCCATAAATGGACCTCTGTAGCCTGCACACCTTAGACTCATCTGTGGATGTGAATCCTTCAGGTTGTATCATATACACCTCTTCATCCAACTCTCCATTAGGAAAGCTGTCTTCACATCCATCTGTCAGATTTCATAGTCCAGATGGGCAGCTATCGCAAGCATAATCCGAATAGATTTGAGCATTGCCACAGGAGAAAATATCTCGTCATAGTCTATACCATAACATTGACGATATCCCTTGGCAACCAGACAGACTTTATAGGTTTCTACCTTTTCGTCTGCGCCTCTCTTCCTCTTGAAGACCCACTTACACCCTATGGATTTTACTCCTTCGGGTGGGTCAACCAATGTCCACACATCATTGACCTTCATGGACTCCATTTCGAATTTCATGGCCTCCAGCCATTTCTCAGAGTCGGGTCTTTGCATTGCATCCATGTAGGTGATCGGATCCTCATCGTTTTCATCAAGTTCGATAGGATCGCCGTCCCGAACCAAGAAACCATAGTATCTGTCCGGTTGACGTGGTACTCTACCAGATCGCCTTAAGGGTGCTAGAACAATGGGCTCCGGATCTGATCTAACCAAATTCGGTTCAAGTTCAGCAACTTGTGTCAGTTTTTCCACCTGTCGAACTTCGTCAAGTTCGATCTTAGAGGCAACAGTCCCTTCACCAAGGAACTCCTTTTCCAAAAAGATTGCCTTAAGGCTGACAAGCACTTTTTGCTCATCAGCTAGATAGAAGTAATACCCTTTGGTCTCTTTTGGGTACCCTATAAAATTACACTTGTCAGACCTAGGTCCAAGCTTGTCCGTAATTAAACGTTTAACATAAGTCGGACACCCCCAAATCCTAAGGTACGAGAGTACTGGCTTACGTCCTATCCATATCTCATATGGCATTTTGGTTACAGACTTACTCGAAACTCTATTTAGAAGGTAACAAGCCGATTCGAGCGTATATCCCCAGAGGGAGATCGACAGACCAGCAAACCCCATCATGGATCGAACCATGTCCAACGAGGTCTGATTCCTCCTTTCAGATACACCATTATGTTGTGGTGTTCCAGGAGGAGTCCACTGAGAGAGAATCCCATTCTCCCTAAGATATGTCAGAAAATCATTGGAAAGGTATTCACCTCCTCGATCAGATTGAAGAGTTTTAATACACTTTCCAGTTTGTTTTTCTACCTCATTTCGAAATAGTTTGAACATTTCAAATGACTCTGATTTATACTTCATTAAATAAACATACCCATACCTCGATAGGTCATCTGTGAAGGTTATGAAGTAGAAATATCCATCTCTTGCACTTGAGCTCATGGGTCCACATACATCAGAATGTACCAAACCCAAGAGTTCACTGGCTCGCTCACCTTTTCCAGTAAAAGGTGATTTGGTCATTTTACCAAGAAGATAGGACTCACAGGTTGGAAGTGATTCACAATCACCTACTTCAAGAATTCTTTCTTGAGCCAACCTGTTTATCCTATTTTTATTGATATGACCTAGCCTATAGTGCCAAAGGTAGACTTCTGACACATTATCTATTCTAGGGTATTTATCGGAGGTTTGAACCATATTAACAGGTTGTGATAGAAAGTAAATTTCATTATTAAGTTGTCCAACAAACATTGTAACACCATTCAAAATGATATTGCAAATATTTTCTTCTATTAAAAATTGACAACCATTCATGGCCAAAAGGCCTACAGAAATAATATTTAATAAAAAGCTTGGACAATAGTGACATTCGCTCAGAATTATATTTCGAGAATTGATTACAAGGTTCATCATTCCTAATGCTAGAACTGAAACTTTGCTTCCATCTCCAACGTTCAGGAATCTATCGCCTTCATCAAAACTCCTACTGACCTGCAGACCCTGCATCGAATTGCAAATATGATAAGGGCTTCCGGTATCCAATACTCAGGCAGTAGTATCACAAATAGAAAAGTTGCAAGGTGTTATCATATAAGTACCTTGCTTTTTCTTCGGCCTGTTCGGATCCAGGGAGGCAATGTATAGAGGACAATTCCTCTTCCAGTGCCCCTGCTTCTTGCAAAAGAAGCACTCCGCCTGGCTCTGGTCGGGCTTGCATTTCTTGGTCTGACCCTGTGCAGACGTCCCAGCATGCAGCTACACCTTCTTATTTTTCTTCTTCTTGTTCTTCTTCTTCCCTTTCTTAAAGGATCGACGACCAGAAGAAGACCCTCCCACAACATTCACCGACTCCTTATGGAGCTGATGATCCTTCTCAAAGTTCTGCAGCAACCCCAACAAGCCGTGGTAGTTCACTGCAGGCTTTGTCATCCGAAAATGAGTATGGAAGGGGAGGAAGGACTTGGGCAATGAATTAAGGATCGCATCCTCATCGAGCTACTCGTGTTGGGGAAAGCCCAGTTTACTTAGGCGCTCAATCATTTCGATCATGTACAGTACATGATCAGTGACTGAGGCTCCATCCCTCATCCGAGCATTGAAAATGGCACAACTATTTTTGTGCCTTTCAACATCGTCAGACGTGCCAAAGGAGTCATTCAACAATTGAAGCATCTCCTGTGGTTGGGCATTCTCAAACCTGTGGCTGAACTCATCATTCATTACCGCCAGCATAATGCACCGAACGGTGGTGCGGTCGTTTAACTACTTCTGATAAGTGTCTCGGACCATCCCTCTAACGTTCGGGGTTGGCTCCTCAGGTACCAGATCCGTTACTACATAAAGGATCCACTCATGCTCAAGGATAATTTTTAATTTTCGATACCAGCTATCGAAATTAGGTCCCATGAGCTTGTCATTATCTAATAATGATCGGAGGGACAGGGTAGTGGCCATAGCTGCATAAAGGAAAACCAGATCTCTATTAGTACATAAATTATAAATACTAAAGACTTGGACTTTAGTCTAAAGTTTCTCCCAGTATTTTTACGAACTGATAGCCTCAACCTCCAATTCGAAGAATTACTTTAATTCCTTAGTGGGTACTAGAATCCACACAGACTACACACGAGTCCAACTTTGGTTGGTCAACCCATGTGCATCTATGGATAGATGAGAAGAAAATATCCACTCAATTTCAATCCTCCTACTGACTTCACCAAGTCAGATTAAAAAAGATTTAATTAAAGCTGGCATTAGGAGCACCTAAATCAGTCAAACTGATTTACCTAATGACATGGGTGAGCCCTAATCACCAAGTGATCTAATCAAAACCTAATTCACCAGATTGGCCAAGTAAGTGAGATCAGTGGTAGGGATAAGCCATTAACTCGTCAGAGATCAAATCACTACGAGTAGCTCCCACTTAAAAACCACTGGTCAAACTGCCAAACTTACCTTAGACATAAACCGGTTCATTAGTTTTAATTTGATCAATTTAGTAAATAGGGTTCCACCACGTAGCCATGAATTAAGTCCATCTTGGTCTAGTTAAAGATATGGACCCATTCAACTACAACTATTGGAGTTGAGTCTAGAGTATCTTTCACCTAATCTAATTCAACTTTTGATTAGATTTGATCAATTACTCTAATTTAGTTCATTTCTTTAAGCTAATCTTAGGTCTAACCCAATTATGGACCTAATCCATCTAACCCATTGACCCACAAGTTTATGCAATTGTCTTAGGTCTTAATTCACAATTCTAGACCTACTAGACAATACTTAATTCTTTTAATTAAGTATTTGGGCTGATGGGTCAGGGTTTGGCATTTCGAAAATAATTTTTAAATTTGAAAGGTTTTATTTTTTGTTCACCAAATATGTTGACTCATTTCACAAATAGATCAGCATATTTCATAAATAGCAATCCTATTGCTAATTACATAATAGAAAATAACTCAATCAAAATAAATCATGAATATTCCTTTAGATCTAATCTAACACATTCATGATAAATTTTATAATTGAATCTTTACAATTAATTTTTTTTGCTGCTTCATCTGCATGGGATATAATTGCAGCGACATCCCTACCACCATAGGAGACCCCATCGAATGAGAGGAGAGGACCTTTAAACCCTACTTTTCTCCTACAACCAACCCAATTCGATTACTTGCTACTTGGATCAAGTATATCTAAATATACCAATTTCAAAATTTAAATTTTAAATTTCAAATTTTAAATTTTGAATTTCAAATTTCAAACAAATTTCAAATTTCAAAATTTTGATTTTCAAATTTTGAATTTCAAATTTTGAATTTTAATTTTTGAATTTCAAATTTGAAATTTCAACCAAATTTCAAATTTTAAATTTTAAATTTCAAATTTTTGAATTTTGAATTTCAAATTTCAAATTTCAAATTTCAAATTTTGAATTTCAAATTTTTGAATTTTGAATTTCGAACAACTTTCAAAAATTCAAATTTTAAATTTTTGAATTTCAAGTTTCAAATTTAAACTTTTAGATTACAACTTAATCTACGCATGCAAATATATATATCATATCTAAGAACTAGCTCTGATACCATTTGTGAGGAAATTCAGTGCAGGGGTAAAATGGTAATTTTAAAACTTTTTCAAAATCATGATCTTATAGTGAAAAAATATTAATTAATCTAATTAATTAACATGAATTTATCCTACACTAGGATCTAAATATGATATATAGCATGCATACATTTAAATTTAAAATTTAAATTTGAACAATAAATACTTTATTGTAATGTGTTCAGAACACAATACCTTTGTGCGGGTAGTAGATCGCCGTAATTTGATCACCGTCGGAAGAGTCTGATCATCGTGATGTAGTCACACAGCGTGTCTGGCCTCTGCAGATCATCCACATGAAGCTTCCGATCTGATCGACTCCTCACGAGTGCTAGCTCGTTGTAGAGCCCTTTTGACGGCCGATGCTGATCGAACTCCTTCGATCGATGTCTGTCGATTCTTCGGATGCTTTGGATTGTCAACAGACATTCTTGAGAGGATGTTGAAGATCTCTCTGAGATTTTGTAGGCTCACGATACTCATAGCTCACTTTCTCACTTTCTGAACCCCAGGCTAAAACTCTAGGAAACTCACCGAAAACTTTGCACCCACTTTTCTTTCTTTTTTTTCTTTTTCTCTTGGAAGGATATGGACTTCCTTCTCATGCACAAGACTTCTCACACCCCAGAATTTTTCTTCAAAAATCTTCTTCTTGCATGCCCCACTCTTCTCCTCCTTTTATAACAATGTCAAACGTCTTATCCAAGAGAAAGGATAAAGATGAGTAATTGCATATTTGAATTCAAATCAAATTTTGAATTCAAATGGACACCAACTCATCCCTTATCCACTAAAGGCATGAGACGTGGCTTAAATTGTGCATGGAGTGATTTCATGAGAAACCTTTTCTCTTGTAATAAATGGGGCATAAAAAAAGGGATAAGGTGCAAAGATTGATTGCCCATTCAAATTCAAACTTTATTTTGAAGTTGAATGGCCAACCAATCATCCTTATCCATTCATATGGTACATTAAAGTGGAGCATGGAGAGGGCTTGGCGTGAGAAAAAAATTCATGAGAAGTTCCTTCTCATGAATTCAAATGGGTGCAATGGAAGTGAGGGGGTGCATGGAGATTGGGTCAAGGTGGTTTAATTATTTAAACCAACCTAATTGAACCAAATAAGTTAGGTCCAATTAGACTAATTTAAATCAAACTTAATTAGACTTAATTAGGCTCAATAAAATCTTAATCAAATCAAAAATTGACTAAGCCCAACCTCTGATCAAATCAGGGACCAAACCATCTTGACGATTAGGTCAACTCTTAACCTAATTGGGTCAAACCCAACTGAACCCAATTCAATTGGACTTGATCCAAAAATAATTACTCAATCAAATTAAGTTAATTAGCGATCAAATCACTAATTAAACCTCTCATAAATATTAAGTCCAAATCCGATGGGCAATCGGGCATCAGAATTCATCGATATGCAACCCTGATCGAAAAGTTCCAACCAGTGGGACTCTTGATCCCGGTATCCATAATGTGTGGAACTCATGATCAGAGAATCCTGATTCTCGATCATCGAGTTCCAAATATGTAGGATTCTACATCAGCCATCAGATCAAATAGGAACCTCTAATGTGTGTGACCCCGTAGATTCGAACCTAAGCCGGTAGCATAGGAACCAATTCCTGTACTAATCAAAGTGACCATCTAGCAATGGTACCCGACATTCAGATAGGTCAAAGAGTCACAATCGCAACACTCAGAACCTACATAAATATGGTTACTGTATAATTCATCCTTTTGACCCCTGTGTTTAGGATGACTCAGGGTTAAACTGTCAACCCTGATCAGATCATCCGAATCGTGCTCAACTCAAACAGTCCTGTGACTCCTCAAAAGGACTGTCCTGGCCAAAGTTTTACTAAATTGAAACACGACTGTACACAGCTCCTAAACTGAAGTGGTCAATCCCATCTTGACACATGCACCGACAAGTCAAGTACTTGACTACACCCAACAGCCTTCCGTCACTGAATTAAAAATTTAGGTAGTCCAGTGCCTAAGTGCAGTGAGTTGCCTGCAAGTAACCGTGGCGGTCTCAGGTCAAAGGGATATTTATACCCATATTCCATCAGAGCAAATCTTGACAGTAGAAATAGCTCTGAAGTCAGTCACGTTCAGTGCAGATGTACCCTTACTTCTCACCTGTATGCCATACCAGTGTCTTCACACTCATTGGTTAAGAGGACAATCAACCTATATGGCACACAATGACCTATGCTTGATAAACATTGTCATCCTTGGTAACAACGTATCATTTGGTCACTAACAGATTTAAGGACTAAACGATAAATCCTCCTTTGTCGAGTCTAAATAGTCCTAAGGACTTCACCACAACATAAGAGTTTATTAGAAGATGAAATATTTTGTGATGAAAAATATCAAAATAATTTTTATTAATTCATAATTCATGTACAAATACAAAAATGAGCACAACCGTCAACAGGCTGACGATTGGCTTTGGGACACTATTCCCAACACATAGGACACCTCGGAGTTCAACTATCAACTCTGATCAGGTTGTTCACATTGTATTTCAAAATATCAAATCCATCTGATGGATTACCCTGGCTAAGGTTTTGCTAAATTGAAATACAGTGACCATTCTTCTCCAACTCTTGGAGTGGTTAATCCCATCTCGATCACACTCTGACTTCGCAAGTACTTGACTTTGCCCAGAAGCCTTCCATCACTGAATTAAAAATTTAGTTAGTCTAGTATCAAAGCACAGTGAGTTGCTTGCAAGTCACTGAGATGATCTCAGGTCTAAGGGACACTTATACCTATATCCCATCAGAGACATTCTCGATAGCAGAATACTCTGGAGTTGGTCACATTCAATGATGTTGTACCCTTACATCTCACCTGTATGCCATACCAGTATCTCCACACTGTTTGGTTAAGAGGACAATAAACCCATATGGCCTACAGCGACCTATGCTCGATAGAAGCTGTCATCCTTATTAACAGCCTATCATTTGGTCGTGAACAGTTTTAAGGACTAATCGATAAATCTTCTCTTTATCAAACTTAAATAGTCCTAAGGACTTCATCATAATAACGAAGTTCATTAGAAGATGAAAGCTTATGATGAAAATACTAAAAATATATTTTATTTATTAACAAATCAATTATAATACTTGGTTGCTCAACCATCAACAGCTTGACGATTGACTTTTGGGACATATTTTCCAACAATCGATCCCTTATTGACCACTCACAATCTTCATGCACACTTCACCATATCTAGAATACCTCATACAAGGATCAGAGAATCAAGTTAGGAAGTGAACCAAAATATGGATTCATGTACATAAGATACTGTTGGTGCAAAAATTCGCTTGCGTCAGAGAAGCTGGAGTCGTGGGGGTCACGGTCGCCGCCGGGACCTGCAAAAGAAGTCTAAACCGGAGGTGGGGTTGCTCCGGCAAGATCCTCCGACGCTCAAGTCAGTTCTCTGCCTCAACAAGAATGGAGTGCTCGAATGGAAATTTTAGTAAAATTTTGAGATAGAAAATAGAGCTTAGAGAATAATGTATCTGGGGTCCCCCTTTTATAAGCAGAGGGGGCAATAAACTGATAGCGATGTCTGTAACCGTCTGGCAGTGGGCCGCCCAGAGTCAGGAGGAGTTTGTTGCGGAGAGTAGTGGAGTGGACCCGTGGCTATCACCGGGGCGTGCCACGTGGAGTCTGCTACGGGGAGCGGAGCGGCGTTTGTTGTCACGACTTGCCAGAGAATGGAAGAATCGCACGGTATCCATCGCAGGAAGTGGAGCAGGATCGTGGCCATTATTATGGCCTGCCAGGGAGTGATGGAGCCTCATGGAATCCATCGCAGGAGGTGGAGCAGAGTCGTGGCTGTTGCTGCAGCCTGCCAGGGAGTGATGGAGCTGTGTGGAATCTGTCGCAGGAGGTGGAGCAGAGTCGTGGCTGTTGCTGCAGCCTGCCAGGAGGTCCAGGTCTATCGATCAGAGTTCGGTTGGGGTGTTTGGCGAAGAGAGGTGGCTAGCCACCCGCCTGAGAGGAGCTTGGAGTCCGGCTCTCGCGGGAGTCTGGATGGAGTCTTCCTTCAGTTGAAGTCAGGGATGAGGTCCGACTCTCGAAGGAGTCCGGGCTGAGTCTACCTGCAATCAAAGTCAGGGATGAAGTCCAGCTCCCTTAGGAGTCCGAACGAAGTTTACCTGTAAGCGAAGTCGTGGGTAGAGCCCGGCTCCCGTAGGAGTCCGGGCGAAGCCTTTCTGCAGTCGAGGTCGGGGATGAGATCCGACTCCCGTAGGAGTTCGGGCTGAGTCAACCTGCAATCAAAGTCAGGGATGAAGTCCGGCTCCCTTAGGAGTCTCGACGAAGTTTACCAGCAATCGGGGTCGAGGATGGAGCCCGACTCCCGTAGGAGTCCGGGCGAAGCCTTTCCGCAGTCGAGGTCGGGGATGAGATCCGCCTCCCGTAGGAGTCCGGGCTGAGTCAACCTGCAATCAAAGTCTGGGATGAAGTCCGGCTCCCGTAGGAGTCCGGACGAAGTTTACCAGCAATCGGGGTCGAGGACAAAGCCCGGCTCCCGTAGGAGTCCAGGCGAAGCCTTTTCGCAGTTGAGGTCGGGGATGAGATCCGGCTCCCGTAGGAGTCCGGGCTGAGTCAACCTGCAATCAAAGTCAGGGATGAAGTCCGGCTCCCGTAGGAGTCCGGACGAAGTTTACCAGCAATCGGGGTCGAGGACGGAGCCCGGCTCCCGTAGGAGTCCAGGCGAAGCCTTTCTGCAGTCGAGGTCGGGGACGAGATCCGACTCCCGTAGGAGTCCGGGCTGAGTCAACCTGCAATCAAAGTCAGGGATGAAGTCCGGCTCCCGTAGGAGTCTGGATGAAGTTTACCAGCAATCGGGGTCGAGGACGGAGCCCGGCTCCCGTAGGAGTCCGGGCGAAGCCTTTCCACAGTCGAGGTCGGGGATGAGATCCGATTTTCGTAGGAGTCCGGGCTGAGTCAACCTGCAATCAAAGTCAGGGATGAAGTCCGGCTCCCGCAGGAGTCCGGATAAAGTTTACCAGCAATCGGGGTCGAGGACGGAGCCCGGCTCCCATAGGAGTCCGGGCGAAGCCTTTTTGTAGTCGAGGTCAGGGACGAGATCCGGCTCCCGTAGGAGTCCAGGCTGAGTCAACCTGCAATCAAAGTCAGGGATGAAGTCCGGCTCCCGTAGGAGTCCGAACAAAGTTTACCAGCAATCGGGGTCGAGGATGGAGCCTGACTCCCATAGGAGTCTGGGCGAAGCCTTTCCGTAGTCGAGGTCGGGGATGAGATCCAGCTTCCGTAGGAGTCCGGGCTGAGATCTGGTAGTTGTAGGAATCTACGGTTGGAGAAGTTCAGCCGTTGGCGGAGTCCAGAGTAGTTCGGATTGGAGATGAACCTGGCTGGAAGAAGTCTGGAAGGGATTCGGGGAGCAGCTGATAGTCGTAAAAAGTCGGCTGTCAGCGGAGCTTAGTGAGCGCTTGGGGCGGTTTAATAGATAACTGGGGGAACTCATGTTGAAGGAGCTCGGGTGGTGTAGTGGGAGTTCGTCCGTCGGGGGAATTCGGTCAGCACTACGGGAATCCGGCTGTTGGAGAAGTCCGGGGAGATACCATCTGTGGTCGAAAGCCGGAGGAGTCTCGGGAGGGTCAATCCTGTTAAGAACTTCGACTGAGGGTATTTTATACCCAACAGATACCATGGTGATCTTAGGTCAAAGGATCACTTGCACAACTCCCACTAGAGAACAACTAGCTAACATATAAATAAAATTTTATCAGATATTCTCTCGTAGGTCAATTCAGTGAACTCATTCTCTAATGAGCATCTACATTTTTGTATTAGTGTCGCCACACAAGTGGTTGTGAGATCAACCATCATCACCATTGAGCATACATAGGATGTGCTAGTTTTACCGATATCATTGATCTCCAACTCAATGAACTAATGACTAAAATTATTTTGGATCAAGGCTATCAAGAATTTAGATCTCACTGGCGTGATCTCATCATGATCCTAAAATTATTGCCCAGACCTATGAGGTTCATTATAATATTAAAATAATAATATGATGCAGCATATAATGAATCAAAATATCTATTTTGTTAATTAACAATATTAAGTATATGAGTTTGAAAGATAAAATATAGAAAAATATTCCATTACACCCCATATGTGATTGGCTTATAGGACATAATTCTTTCAGCAAGGGCACTGAAAGAGGAACTGTCCTCAATATATTGCCTCTCTAGATCCGAACAGGTCAAGAAAGAAGCAAGCTGTTGCTGGATAAGGTAATTATATAATAACACCTTATAATTTCTCAATTTATGATTCTACTATCTGGATATTAGATACCGAAAGCTCTTTCAATATTTGCAATTCATTGCAGGGTCTGCAGATTAGTAGAAGATTTGAAGAAGGTAAAAGTTTCCTTAATGTTGGAGATGGAAGATCAGTTTCAGTTCTAACGTTAGGGATTATTAAGCTTGTATTCAAGTCTAATGTAATTGTTCTTAATGAATGTCACTTTTATCCTTCTTTTGTATTGAATATTTTTCTGTAGGCCTTTCGACTATGTATAGTTATGAAATTTCAATAAAAAGTGATATTTTTAATATCATTATGAATGATGTTAATATGTTGAATGGACAGTTGAATAATAGAATTTATATATTATCACAATCTATTAGTATAATGTACACATCCGACAAATATCGTAGAATTGATAATGTCATCAACATCTATCTTTAGTACTGCAGGTTAGGTCATGTTAACAAGAACAGAATAAATATGTTGACTCAAGAGGGAATCTTCAAAGTCAGTGATTGTGAATCACTTCCAACCTGTGAATCTTGTCTTCTTAAAAAAATGATCAAGTCATCTTTTACTGAAAAAGGTGAGCGAGCTAGTGAAGTTTTAGGTCTGATACATACTGATGTATGTGGACCCATGAACATAAGTGCTAGAGATGGATATTATTATTTTATTATATTTGTAGATGATCAATTGAGGTATGGGTATGTCTATTTAATGACACAAGTTTGAATCATTTAAAATATTCAAACAATTCTGTTATGAAGTAGAAAAACAAACTGAGAGGAGTATTAAAACTCTTCGATCTGACTGAGAAAGTGAATACCTCTCTAGTGAGTTTCTGACATGCTTAGAAAAGAATAGGATTCTCTCGTAGTGGACCCCTCTTGGAATACCACAATATAATGGTGTATCAAAAAGGAAGAATTGAACCCTGTTAGACATGATTCATCTATGATGGGCTTTGCAAGTTTACCAATCTTCTTTTGGAGATATACACTCGAGTCGGCTTGTTATATTTTAAATAAAATTTTGAGTAAATCCATAAGTAAAATACCACATGAGATGTAGATAGGACGTAAGCTAGTACTCTCTCATCTTAGGGTCTAGAGGTGTCCGGCTTATATCAAACATTTAAAAACTGATAAGTTTGGACCTAGATCTGATAAGTATCTATTTGTAGAACACCTAAAAGAGACCAAAGGATATACTTCTACCTGGTTGATGAACAAAATATGTTCATCAGTAATAGGACAGTCTTTTTGAAAAAAGAGTTCCTTGAGAAGAAAAATAATGCCTCTAAAATTGAACTTGATGAAGTTCGATCGGTAGAAGAACTGACACAATCTAATAAACTCATAGAGTCAGATTTGATTAGATCAAATCTAAAATCTATTGTAGAAATATCTTTAAGAAGATTTGATAGAGTACCATATCAATCGGACAGATCTATAGTTTCTTGGTTTGGGACGGTGATCATGTTGAACTCGATGAGAACAATGAGGATCCAATCACCTACATAGATACGATGTAGAGATCTGACTTCGATAAATGGCTAGAAGCCATAAAATCTGAAATAGAGTCCATGAAGATCAATGATGTATGGACATTAGTTGACCCATCTGAAGAGGTAAAACCTATAGGGTATAAGTGGATCTTCAAAAGGAAGAGGGGCATAGATGGAAAGGTGGAGACCTATAAAGCCCATCTGGTTGCCAAGGGTTACCATCAACATTATGGTATAGACTATGATGAGATAATTTCTCCTATGGTAATGCTCAAGTTTATTTAGATTATGCTTGCGATAGCAGCATATCTAGACTATGAAATCTGATAATTGGATATAAAAATTGTCTTCCTAAATGGAGAGCTAGAAAAAGAGGTGCATATGATACAACCTGAAGGTTTCATATCTACAGATAAGTCTAAGGTGTGCAAGCTTTAGAGGTCCATTTATGGACTTAAACAGACATCTCAGAGTTAAAATATGTATTTTGATAAAATGATCAGAACATATGGCTTCATTAAGAATGGAGAAGAACCCTGCATATACAAGTGGATGAATAACTCTGTAGTAGCATTTCTTATTTTGTATGTGGATGACATTCTTTTAATCAAAAATGACATTCCTATATTACAGAGAATAAAGGTTTGGTTGTCATCACAGTTCTCCATGAAGGACTTGGAAAAAGCATCTTATATCTTTGGGATGAAGATCTATAGAGATGGATCTAAAAGATTGCTTGGATTATCCTAGTCCACTTACATTGAAACTGTACTGAAATGGTTCAGCATGGAGAATTTCAAGAAAGACTATCCTCTGATAGGTCAAAATTTTTTTTTCTTAAAGAGTGATTGTCTAACAACTCCTCAAGAGAGAGAGCATATGAGTAGAATTTCATATGCTTCGGTAGTGGGATCTATTATGTACATCATGACATGTACGAGATCGGACATGGCATACTCACTAGGGATAGTGAGCAGATACCAGTTCGATCCAAGTGAGAACCACTAGAAGGTCGTAAAAACCATCCTTAAAATTTAAGAAATACTAAGGACCAGTAGCTTATCTATGAAGAATCTGACTTAAAACTTATAGGATTTATAGACTTTAGTTTTCAGTCAGATCATGATGATAGCAAGAGTATGTCGAGATACATTTATACCTTGAACGATGGAGCAGTCTACTAGAAGAGTTCTAAGCAGCATACCATAGTTGACTTTACTTGCAAGGTGAAATATATTGCGGCATCCGATGCTGTGAAGGAAGCTATGTGGTTACGAAAGTTCATCAGTGAGCTCAGAGTGGCACCCTCTCTTGATGGCCCCATCTTGTTGTATTGCGATAGCACTGGTGCCATTACTCAAGTGATGGAACTAAAGTCACATCAACGGACAAAGCATATTCTACGTCGCTACCATCTGATCTGAAAAATCATGAATCGAGGTGATGTTGAGCTTTAGAAGATCGATGAAAATAAAAATCTGATCGATCCATTTATTAAAGCCCTCGATGTCAAAAAGTTTGAAGATTATAAATTGAAGATGGGTATATGATACTATATCGATTGACTTTAGTCCAAATGAGAGTTGTTGAAAATTATATCCTAAAATCAATCATCAGCTTGTTAATGGTTGAGCTAATCATTATAATTATATCTGAGTTGTTAAATTAATAAATATTATTTGATTTTCTTATCACTTTGTGCACATCTTATTTAAACTCTTGTGTTTTGTGATGAAATCTGTAGGACTATTTGAATCGATATAGGAGGATATATCATTTAGTCCTTAAACATTGTTCATAACCAAATGATATACTATTATTAGGATGATAGCTATATCAAGTGTAGGTCGTTATATACCATATGCATTGGTTGTCCTCTTATCAACGAGTGTAGAGATGTATAGCATGCAAGTGAGATGTGGGAGCACATCTCACTGAACGTGACCAACTACTGAGCACTCTGCTATCAAGAGTAGCTCACGAAGGATATAGGTATAAGTGTCCCTCCGACCTAGGATCACCATGATGACTTGCAAGTAACTCAATGTGCTTTAATGCCAGACTACCTGAATTTCTAATTCAATGATGAAAGATTTTTGGGCACAGTCAAGTACTTACAAAGTCAGTGTGTAATCAAGATAGAATTGACCTCTCTAAATAAGTAGGAGTTAATGCATCACTATGTTTCAATTCAATAAAATCTTGATCGGGGTAATCCATGTGATGGATTTGAAAAATTGAAATATAATGTGGGTGATTTTTTCAGGGTTGACAGTTAAACCATAGATCACCTTGAGCATTTGGGTCAAAAAAATGAATTATACAGTTACCATATGCTAATAGGTTCATGAATGTTGCTTTGTAATCTTTTGACCTATCTGAACGTCAGGTACCATTACTAAATGGTCACTTTGATTGGTATAGAAAGATTGTTCTTGTGCTACTGGCTTAGGTTCGAACCTATGGAGTCACACTCAAAAAAAATTTTTGACTGATCATGTGGCTGAACGATAATTAAGAATCATTCTAGGGTATAATAGTCAATTCGATTGATGATTAACCCTATGCAAGAGTTGTAATAAATTAATTTGCTAATTGTTAGTGATTTGTAGGAAGATTGATTAGTGATTAGATTGTTAATTAGTTTAATTTGATTGAGCATTGAGATTTGAATCAAATCTAGTTAAATTGGATTCAATTTGGTTCGACTCGATTAGGTTATGAGATGACCTAATCACTAAAGATATTTGATTCTTGATTTGATCGAAACTTGAGCTCGATAAATTTTTAATTTAATTAAAATTTAATCGAAGCTATTTGCTATCTAATTAGATTAGGTTCAGTGATCTAATTGGATTTAACCTAATTTGGTTGGGTTAAGAATCTAATTAGATGAAAATTCGAATTCAAATTCAAATTGAACAAACCCTGCACCACCTTTCTCTGCGCCATTCTTATTTTCATGGGAGAAAAGTTTTTGCATGAATTCTTTCTCACACCTAGAAGAGGATTAATGCCTACTTCTGATCTCTTTTGGTTTTGGATGAGGTTGGTTTTAATTTTGAGTTCAAAAAGTTTGAACTTGAATGAGAAGTTGGAGTCCAAATCAAGTTGGACTCTTCCCCACGCCGACTTCTCTTCCCTTGCATGAGAAATTGTTTTGCATGATGTTTTTTCATGCCCATCTAATTTTTCTCACCTCTCTTTTGTGCCACTAATTGATAAGGATCAAGTGATTAAGTTTTGAATTCAAATTGGTTTGAATTTGAACTACATCTAACCACTTCATCCTTATCCCTTCACCTCTCCATGCCATCTTAAATCCTTCTCATTTTGTGTGACACAATGTTTGAGTTTTATCATGGAAATTTTTTGAGAGAGGGGGGGCATGAAACAGAGAGGGGGCAGGCTTTTGTGCATGAGAAATAGAGGAAGAGTCCTTCTTCTTTGGGCGTGAGGACTAGAGTAGGTTCTAGGATTTCGGCTCTAGATTTCTATGTGAGGAAACATACAAGAGGATCTTGTTCCTGTCTCTCACACAACCACCTCCTTGAGTTTCTCCATCTTCTGATCTGAAAGTGTCTGGATAATCCAAAGGAAGGAGCCTATTTCAGCCATTCAGTGCCTTCTGTACGAGCTAGCACTCCCGGGAAGGATGTTCCATTTGGAGCTTCGAGTGGACTGCTTGTAGAGATCGGATGAGCTGTGCCACTATTTGACATTAGAAAGAATCTCATACTATGTTTATCAGTAGTGATGATCATCGACCCATAATAAGATAATGAGTTCTGAACTCATCTAATCAAATCTAACGGTTAGATCTGATTCAGGACATCCATATGATCGATGCAGTTTTTTATTTATATCAGATTTTTGTATGCAAAATTTTATGTTATAGATTCTTAGTATTAGTTTAGATCTGATCTAAAGCATATGTAGAAGAGGAGATTAAAATATTTAATCTATTATCTTTCACGAAAAAAAAAATTTAAAAATACATGCTTTGAACTACCTGTTTTTCTTTCAATATAAATTATAGATTCAAAACAAATCAAAAAACACATATCTAATATATGCATCATAGGATCTAAATCTAAAACATAAAATGCATACAATTTTTTTTTGTCATTCTTCTTCATGAAACATTACAGTGGCACCTCTACATATCATAAGAGAATCCCATCGAATGGAAAGAGATAGTCTTTAAACCCTACTTGCTCTTATGAGCAGACGACCTGGTGATATACAATTCGAGTATTATGCTACTAGGATATCTAATCTTACATATCATATATGCAATACGAAGAAATTTAGATCTAATCTAAATTATTTCAAATCTGATCACTACTTTAGATCTTATTTAAATCAGATCATAAACATCTCATGCTTCTCTAATATCAGATCAAAATCAGATATTAAATTAAAAAATAAATCATAAATCCCTTTAGATCTTATTTAAACTTATTTATGATTTAAATATCTAGATTAGCACACACTAGAACAACCTTTTCACTATAACTCCTTATAGCAGGACAGCCTTATAACCAGTATGTGCGATCTAAATTAATTATTATTAAATCTTGATGCATACATGATCATGTCTAAAAGAATCTGGCTCTGATACTAATTGAAGGAAAGCTAGGACAGTTCATGCATAGATTTTAAAAATTTTCATATAGCAGAACTAATCAAGATTAAATTATTTAATCTACCATGCACTAGATCTAATCTACAACTGCCTAAGCATAGATCTTATGACATAAAATATGCATGCATAATCTGAAATAATATCTAAAATTTTAGATCTAATCTAAAATATGATAGAAATCTGATTTCTATACTTGAGCATAGGTTGAAGATCTTCGCAGCTAATGTTCGTGGACTTATATGTTACTTCTAGCCACATATGCATCTGGCCTCTACAGGTATCCACACGAAGCACGATTAGATCGACCTCCCTGGAGTGCTAGCTCCTTGCAGAGGCCCTCGGTGGCTGATTATAGAAGGAAGAAGAGGTTTTAAGAAGAAAAGAAGGGAGAACTCTTTCTCTCTCTATTTTCTTCTCTTATAAAACCCTAGCGCCAAGGAGAATAAACCCATGCCAAACACTGCACGCCCCTCCTTTTTTCTTCTCTTGATTTTTTTGATGTTTCTCATGGTGATGTGCTCTCCTATTGTTGCACAAAAGGAGCACCCAATAAGAGGTGGGTGTGTGATCCACAATAGGCAATTAGTTTGAGTTCTAATTCAAATTAAATTGGAATTTAAACTCCAAACTAATTCCTAAACTAAAAAGGCAACACATGGTAATTGGGATGCCCACTTTTCTCACACCAAACCCCCATCCCTATCTAAAGTTCACAATGAAAAATTCCTCTTAAGTTGTCACACAAAAGAGAGGAACCAAGGGTGGGGTGGCAAGGTGTTTGGATAAGGTCAAACCTCATCCACATATGGCAACACATTCAAATCAGATTTGAATTGCCTTTAAACACCTGATTTTATCCCAAGTGTAGCATGGAGAAAGGAGACGACAAACCTCTCTAGATGTGGAAAAATTCATGCCAAAACCTTTCTAGGTGAGGAAGGTAGGCATCATAACTAGGGTGGCGCATGGGGAGAAGTCCAATCCTATATGGACTCTAGGTAGTTTCTATTTTTGGATCCAAAACAAATTCAATTTGATTTGACCAAAATACATTCATGAACCTAATCTAATTAGGCACCAAACTACCTCAATTAAATCTTAATCAAATCTGAAATTAATTAAATCTAAATTCTGATCAAATCAAGAATTAATCTTCCTTAGCAATTAGATCATTTTATAACCTAATTAGGTCAAACTTAATTGAATCTAATTCAATTAGACTTGACCAAATCTTTTTGCTCAATCAAATTGAGCTAATTAACTATCTAATTATTAATTAATCTTCCTCTAATTCACTAATCCTTAGTGGATTATTAATTGCAACCTTTGCATAGGGTTAATCATCAATCATATTGATAATTATATCCTTCAACGATTCTTAATCGTCGATCAGTCATCAGATCAGACTGAAACATCTAATGTGTGTGACCCCATAGGTTCAAACATTAAATCGATAGTATAGGAATAACTTTCTATACTAATCAAAGAGACCATCTAGTAATGATATCCGACGTCTGGATAGTATCGAATGATTGCAAAGCAACATTCAAGAACCTGGGATATGGTTACCGCATAATTTATCTCTTTGATCCTAATACTCAAGATGATCTAGGGTTTAACTATCAATCCTGAAATAGTCATTTATATTGTGTTTTAATCTTTTTCAAATTCTATGACTCCTCACAAAGATTACCCTAGCCAAGGTTTTGTTCAATTGAAACACAGTGATACATTAACTCCTATAATTCGAAGGGGTCAATCCTATCTTGACTCATACACTGACTTCATAAATACTTGACTGTACCCAGTAGTCTTCCATCACTGTATTAAAAATATAGGTAGTTCGATGCTAAAGCACAATGAGTTGCTTGCAAGTTACCATGGTGATCTTAGATCGGAGGGATACTTATGCCCATATCCTTCGCAAGCTACTTTTGACAGCAAAATACTCTGTAGTTTGTCATTGTTCAGTGATGATATACTCCTATATCTCACCTATATGCCATACCAGTGTCTCTACACTCATTGGTTATGAGGATAACTAATCCATATAGTACACAATGACCTACACTTGATAAATGTTATCATCCTAGTAATAACGTATCGTTTGATCGTGTACAAGTTTAAGAACTACACAATGAATCCTTCTTTATTGATAGTAAATAGTTCTAAAGACTTCATCATAACATTGGAGTTTATTAAGGAAGATGTATACCTTATGATGAATTTGTCGAATAACTTTTATTATTTTATAATTCATATACATACAAGGAGCTCAATCATCTAATCTAAAGACAAACGATAGTCGAAAAGGATAGGTACCAATGGCTTCAGTAGCAATCCTTGCTCCATTACCGATCCGAAAGATCATTTCACCATGCCTCAACCCTCTACTGCTTATTAGACCCTACATAGAAGTACATATGTGAGTACTTGAACTTGAGTCTAGTATCCAACTAAATGTAGAGAAAATCGTTAGGTTAGATTCAATAACAAGCATACCTTCTAAAAGTTTATCATCCTTCTTAATCTTCAGGCTCTCTAGGTATAGCAGATAATTCTTCTTCCAGTGGCCATCTTTTTGATAGTGAAAATATTTTTCTTTATCTGTAGCCTTCTACGAAGTATCTTTCTTCAGCTTTTTCTCTTTCCTCTACTTCTTCACAGGCTTATTCTTCTTCTTCCCAAAAGACTCTCTTAGCGGAAGGTGCCTGCTCTACAGTCAGAATGGAGCCCCTTGAACTCTTCAAGGTTGTCTCAGTAGTAACCAATATGTTGACAAGTTCAAGTAGAATACAGTCCAACTTGTTCATATGGTAATTTATTATAAATTGACCATACGAACTAGTAAGGAATTGCAGGATCAGATCCAATTGTAATTCTTCTGTATTGTCATGCCAAGTTTCTTAAGCTCCTCCAGGTCCTTGATCATAGTCATATAGTGATCGTGGACTGATTCTCCTTCACGCATTTTAGAGTTGAAGAGTCTCTTCGACACTTCAAAATATGTAGTACGGCTCTACTCACCATACAACTCTTGTAGGTGAGTGATCATAGCCCTAGCAATTGGCATGTGCTGATGCAGGCTCTGTATCTCATTCATCATAGAGGCTAGTATGTAGCACTTGATCCGATTGTCATCATCCGTCCACTTTTTATGTGCTTTCTTTTATTCTGCAGTTAGATGGCTTGGCATAGCAGGGGGTCCTGGTCAAGCACATACCTTATTTCTCCAATATCAAGACTATCTTAAGGTTTTTAAGCCAAGCCTTGAAATTGATTCCGGTTAGATGGTTGGACTCTAGAATGCAGGCTAAAGGGTTCGAAGCTGACATGGTTAAACTGCGAAGAGTAAAGATTCTAGTTAGATATTTGTACTTAATTTTATATTTGTTCTACAGACTTTAAGAAACAAATAGGCTCCTACTATTTTTTTGGATCTCTCACACTCTCTGGATGGAGAAACGAAAATCCTAACATGATAAGAATTTCTAGTAGATACTACGGTTCCATCAATGTACGTGCACCTCACCTGACAAATATTGATGATATGTTACACCGATGAGTAGACAACTCTTGTCCAATGCTTCTCAAGCATGTTGCAATGATTCAATCTCTAAATTATGTAGGCTCACCTGACAGATATTGGCTACACTCCTTATTTAAGTCAGACCCCCGTTTAATGCAAGAGTGAAGCTGTCATTGGCTCTCTCACCTGACAGATATCGGGCCCATCCCCATCATCACCCTGCGGTAACCTTTTGCTATAAAGTGGATGCATATTTTCGATGCAATTGAACCACTGTGACTAGCTGAGAACAATCAACACCAGTTGTACGTCCGCACATCTATAGTGATGGAAGATCGCTATACTTAATATATGTGAGAAGATTTTGATTTAGATCTCATCTAATTAGTCATCACTATAACTAATCTGATTGACATGGGCTAAACTAAACCACCAAGCAACTACATTCAAAATCTAATCTATCAAATTGGCCAGGTAAGTGAAGATCGGTGGGAGGCACCCCCTTGATAGAATCAGGGGTCCTAATTAAATAACCACCTTTCAAGTACTTACTTTAGACATCAATTGATCAATTGATTTTAAATAAGTTAGCTTAAGTGATTCAGGCTCAAGCCACTGAGCCGAATCAAATATTTGGATCAATCGATTTAATATATGGATGTCAATCAATTAGGCCAGCTACAACTATTGATTTGATCTAGAGCACTCTTGACCTAATCCAAATTAACTCTTGACTTGATTTGATCAATTACTCAAATTGATTGAGTTCTATTATGTTCAAATCATTAATCCAGGTATAATCTAATTACTTCACCTAATTTGATTTACTCATGTCCAATCCCTTATGCATAAAGTTTAATTTCACATCTAAATTTTAAATTTTAAATCCAAATTACTTGCATGAAATATTAAATTAAGATCTCAAAACTAATTTTCAGATCTAAGCATGCATTCATATATCTCATATATAAATAAAATCAGATCTAAACATGAAAATACTTTTCATATATGTATAATTTTAGATCTAATCTTAACAATTCTGATCTAATCATATCAATCCAAATCTCAACATATAAATTCAGATTTAATTATATAACTTCAGATCTAATTAGAAATCACATCATATCTGATTAGAAATCAAATTTCAATCTATTTTTCATTCATATGAACTCATGGCTCTGATACCACTGTTGAGTTTCGAGGTGTCATACATACAAAATTTTCAAAATAATTTTGAAAATGGCAGCAGAAGATAGATTAAAACAACTTTTAATCTACACATGCATAGATCTATCTAACACCTACCTGTGGTGCATACATCTGATTTTAAAATAAAATAATTAAAAATTAAAATGATGATCAGATCACCTACATGTAGTGCAAAACTTCTTCTTCAGATAGGATCTGAAGATGTCTGCGGGTTCTATTGAAGCCACACATACGTCTGGCTTCTACAAGTATCTACACAGGTCTGAAGCAGATCAAAGCATCCAAGACCACCAAGGTGCTAGCTCTCTTGTAGATCTTGCTCCTTCTGGTTCAAATCCAATCTCCTTCTTTGACTGTTGTAGAAGATCTGCAGGATGAATCTATGCGCAAACTCCTTTCACACAAGATCCAAGAAAGAATAGATGCAGCGAGAGAACTCCTTCTCTCCCTCTACTTTTTTTTCTCTCTCTAATTTTTTTCTCTCTATTGGCACACCAGGGTGGGATGCCAAAAGTAGATGGGCTCAAAAAGAAAGAGGGGGCGCAAGAAATGTCTTTGCATGAAAAATTTCTTCATGAGCACTTTAATGGCACCTCAAAAAAAACTCTCCTATTTAAATCCAACACCCAACCTCCATATCCTATCCATCTAGGGTTCAAATTCAAGTTTAAATCAAATTTAAACTTGATTCAATAGACAAGGATAAGATAAGGAAAAGAGAGATTACCAAGGAAGTGGTTGGCACCCTTTCTTCTCTTTGTTGCATGCTAAAGGAGGGGCACGCATCCCCACGTGCACCCTTCCTTTCTACTATGAGATACAAGAGAGAGTCCTAGTAAGATTGGGACTCTTGCAAAGTTGCCTAATTAGGGTCAATTTGGATCCAATCTGAGTCCGATTTGAATCCGATTCGAGTCTGATTCATTTCAGACTCTTTCCTAATCCAATTAAAAATTAATCTTAAATCTAGATACCTAATTAAACTCAATTAAGTCAAATTCAAACTAATTAAATCAAATTTAATTAATTAGAACTTGATTTCTAACTTGATCTCATAAAATTGGCTTGCAATATTTGCAATTAGGTCCTCCTAGCTAACAATTAGCTGATTCAGTACTTGTAACATTTATAAGTTGATCTAAATTATCAATCTCATTGATAATTTAATCATGATCCAATCATTTGATCTGATCAAATTTTTTTTTATGTGTGATCCCATAAGTTCTATTCTGTCTGGTAGTGAGACATACCATGATCTCCATCATAGCATCATCAAAATATCTTTCGATGCATTGAAATAATTTTAACTCTCACTTATCAAGGATCATCGATTTGGAATGATCCAAGTGAGCTCTCACAATTTACTAATGATACCTAACAGCATGTGGTGGCTATCTAGTAGAATAAAATAATAGAACTCCTAGGTATAGTTACCATATGATTCAGTTCATCTATCGTGAGTTTCGATGAGATAGAGATTATAGAACCTCATCAAACCCCATCATCTATCATATGAAAAATTTGATTAGCTTAAGTCTAAATCATAATACTAATGAAAACTCTTTTTTATTTATCACTTTGCTGTGCCACAGACTTGATGACTCAGCCTCTCAAATCCTATAGGACTACTTCTCATTTACTAAGGTTGATAAATCTCTTCTAAGTGTGCACCCTACTTCTACAGTGAACCTACTATAATCAATATCCACTACAAGGATCTATATGGCTACAAATTATATTTACATGTAGTCAAACTATAGCAATCCTACTGTGAGCAGTCGAGGCAATGTAGGTTAAGGAACCACTCACACTACTACCGCGTCAAGAAGATCACTGATGAGTGGTAAACATCCATAAGATCTCTCATTTGGTCATGCTCAATACCAATGTTCTCCAACAACCACCCACACTCTTGTTTAGTGTCCCCATATTATAGATTAGAAACTCATCTATCTTGAAGAAAGTGATCTGTGCATTGATCTAACTGGATCATTCATCGGCTCCATGATGATCCATCGATCAGGAGTAATTAAAAAATTAATCATATATATTTCTAATTCTCAATACTTGAGAATATGTATCTTTAAGTCATTAATTCCTAGGACGATTCTTGGACACATTAGACAAGAATGGAAAGAAAAAATACCCTTTATTGATTATCAAATATGTTTAAGTACAAAAATATATTTTAGAACTATTACAATGTATCAGCCTTATTAGCTTTTCAGGACATACATCTAACAATGCGACAAAACCATACGAGCTGGCCCCATAAGAGCTCTATCCTCTAGAGCTCTCTCCTCAACTAGCATGGCTCTATCCTCTAGAAGTAGTCATCCTGTAATCTTTGAAAATAAAAATAAATAGATTTTATTTCTAGTGTTTCAGTCACCTTTCGATGGCTTCCTTAATGTATGTGCCAGGAAGTTTTTGAAGAAGTGGGCTACTCCCCAAAAGTGCCCCGCCCCTAGGTTTGTTTGTCGTTGGGGATTCATTGCTCATTCTATGGTTATCAGTAACGTGGCTAGCCTAATATTTATAGAATACGGATTAATTATACAATTATGGTAAGCAATGCAAGAATTGAAATGATCCAAGGTAAGTATGAAAAGCAAATAAAACAAGCATACCATAAAGACAAAGAAAACAAACCGCTATGCTATCCCATAACTTGGGATCAACTCCAATTCCTCAAAGGTCGACTCCATCTACTTCGGAGTCGACTTCAGTTATTGCATTTTTTAAACTGTCCATATTGGACAATCAATTGACTAATGTACATAATTCTTCCATCTATACAAAAAAATATAAATATATGGATGCCGTAAAATATGTACATTAATCAAAAGATGTGTCTATGGTTCTATGCAATGCAATATTTTTAAAATTATTAAATTAAGAGATTCCAAAATATCAAGCAATATTACAAATAGGGAGGGCCAGGATGTGCATCCCGCACAAGTGGATTTGGAGTGTGCTAGAGGACTATGTCGCACGTCTTGCATGATAAGGATTGTCATCCAAGATAACTGGATTGTGAATCCCATGCCGATGGGCCGAGCTGGGGTAGCTACGGAGGTGGCCCACCCTAGCACCCCAGTAGAGCATTCAGGCAAATCTCACCCTAAAGATTTCAAAGTACTGAGCAGCATTGCAAATGGGAAGGGTCGGGATGCACATCCCGCACGTGCAATCTTTGATCGTAGGATGAGCGGACCATGCGACCCACGCACCAGGGACTGTTGCTCAAGGTAGCCAGGTCACACATCCCATACCGATAGGTCGAGCCGAGGCATCCGCAGAGATGGCACCCTTTACCACCCTAGCAGAGCATCCAAGCAAATCCCACGCTAGAGATTGCAAAGTACCGAGTAGCATTGCAAATGAGGAGGGCCAAGACATGCGTCCCATGCACAAATTAAATTCAAAGATTATAAATTTAAATAAACATCATAAATTTAAATTAAAACATCAAAAATTGGAAGAGGAAGGAATGGCATGTGGCGACAGCTTCATCATCGTCGCCGCCGTCATTGCTAATACTCACCATAGGATGGGAAGAAGAAGAAGGAATGAGAGGGAGGATGGCGAGGGTGCAGGGATGGTGGATCCAGTGTGGGGATGATGGCGCAGGGACTAAGACATGGGGATGGGGGCTCCGACAGGGTTCCAACGATGAGGTGGGGGAAGAAGGGGACGGCGGGGGTGTGGGGACTGTGCATCCGATGCAGGGACGGTGGCTCCAGCATGGTGATAGCGGCATGGGGATGGGGGCTTCATAAGGTTCTAGTGGCACAACAAGGGAAGATGGGAGGAGGTGGGGCATAGGGATGGTGGCGTGGGGATTGGGGCACGTGGATGGGGGCTCGTGGGGACTGAGTTCTGGCGGTGCGATGGGGGAAGAAGGGGGGAGAATGAGAAAAAGGGGGAGGCGGGGGTGCAGGGACAGCGGATCTGATGCAGGGATGGTGAATCTGGTGCAGGGACTGGGGCGTGAAGGAACCAGATCTAGGGTTTCAGGGTTAGATCTTGAAATCTTTTCAAGATCGGGCAGTGGAAGACTAAAATAAATCAAAATTTATCTTATAAAATTAGAGAATCTCTAGATTTAAGATCCTATTACATATTATTACATAGTATTAAATCAAAAATTAAAATATAAAGAGCAAGAACTACATATTGATCATATCAACATATTTCTATACTACATCTAATGTATGTAAAATATAATAGATCTGATCTATTACCTTGCAAGATAGATGTTCTAGCTTTGCTGATCCAAGTTTGAAGATGATGTTGTGAGCTGCACACTTATTCGACCTCTAGGAGTCATCCACACGAGCTCACGAATCACGATCAGAAGTCCTGGTCCAAGAAATCAGCACAGTATGCTAGTACTGTGCTGATCCTTCTTCGATGGTCGATCAGATGCCTCCTTCTTCTTGATTTGGACTCTTTCAAAAATGAAAAGTAGGAGAAGGAGTTTTAGATGTGAGACACTCTCAGAAAACTTACAAATGGAGGAAGGAAAGAGGTGAACACAGCAACTCTAGAAGAAGACCTTCTTCTTCTTCTCTTTACTCTAATCCAGACACTTAGTTTTGTGTCTATTATATCTCCATGCCCCAACACTCTTTCTCCTTAATTTTCATATGTTTTAAAGGTATCTCAATTCTCTATAATTCATAAAATGTTCAAGAAGAAATTCATCTTAAATAATAAGATATGAAGAATCCTTGTCTAGGTCAAATACTTAGTTAAGAAAAATCCAAACAGGGCAAAACAAGTGGTGCCCAACTCTAGGGTGCCCTCTCCTTCTTTTTTTGCTATAGACTATCATAAAAGGATGCACAATATGTACCATAAAACCCACAAAAATTTTAGAAAAAATCTGGATAAAATCAGTGCCATAAGGAAAGAGTTTTGGTTTCCTAAAATTTTATCTCATAGAATTTGAAATCCAAACTAATTCCTACTTTGACTTGGTCCACAACCACATTTCATGTAAGAGAGAAAGAGTGGAAAGCTTTGGGCATGTGTAAAGGCCTAGGAGAGAAGGTTTTGTCTCATAAAATAAGAGAGAGTGGGTATGGGGGGCTAAGGTGGCGCAAGGTGGAATCCTAGTCTTACTAGGGTTCAATCTATGACTTGTTCAAATTTGATTTCTCAAACCAAATTAAACCAAAATCAAATCAACCTAATTAAAATAGGTCTTAACCCAATTAAGAATCTAATTTAATCATATTAAATTAGATTTAAATATGATTTAATTTTTTAATCAAATTAGAAATTAGGTTGACCCAAGTCCTAATTGGACTAGGACTAGTTTTTTCTTGCACTTGGCTTATCCAATAAACCAATTAGACTTGATCCAATCAAGTCCAAACCAAATCTAATTAAATCATATTCAATTAGACTTAATCTCAATCTATTGACTTAATCAAATTAAGTCAATTAGCAATCAAATTACTAATCGATCCTCCTGTAATACTTGCACTAGGTTAAATGTCAATCGTATTGATCGTTTAACCCTAGAACGATTCTTAATCATTGATCAACCATCCGATTGGATTGTGAACTCTACTGTGTATGACCTCATAGGTCTGAACCTAAGTTGATAGCATAGGAATAAATTTTTATACCAATCGAAGTGACCATCTAGCAATGGTACCCGACGATCGGATAGGTCGAATGTGTAGAACAACATCCTTAGAACCCATGCGGATATAGTTTTCATATAATTCATCCCCTTGACTAAAATATTCATAGGATACTTCAGAGTTCAACTGTTAACTCTGATCTGGTTGTCTATATTGTATTTCAAAATATCAAATCCATTTGATGGATTACCCTGGTCAAAATTTTGCTAAATTGAAATACAGTGACTCATTCTTCTCCAACTCTTCGAGGGTGCTACTTCGAGCTCAGTGATGAATTTCCTCAGCCACACAGCTTCTTTCACAGCATCCAATACTGTGATGTACTCTATCTCACAAATAGAGTCTGCCATAATATACTGCTTGGAACTCTTCCAATAGATGGCTCCACCATTCAGAGTAAAGATATAACCCGACATACTTTTGCTATCATCATGGTCAGATTAAAAGCTGGAGTCTGTGAACCCCACAAGTTTCAGATCTGACTCATCATAAACCAACCATTGGTCCTTAGTATTTCTCAAATAGTTAAGGATGGCTTTAACCACTTTTCAGTGGTTTTCTCCAGGATCAGATTGATATCTACTCACTACTCCTAGTGAGTATGCCACATCTGACTTTGTACATGTCATGGCGTACATGATAGATCCTATGGTCGAAGCATATGGGACTCTACTCATACGCTCTCTCTCTTCAGGAGTTGTCAGACAATCCTTCTTAGAGAGTAAAATTTCATAGCCTATCGATAGATAGCCCTTCTTGAAATTCTCCATACTGAACCTGTTCAGCACAGTGTCTATGTACATGGACTGAGATAATCCAAGCAGTTTTTTAGATCTATCCCTATAGATCTTCATCCCTAGGATGTAGGATGCTTCATCCCAGTCCTTCATGGAGAACTGTGATGACAACCAAACTTTTATTTTTCTATATTGTGGAGATGTCATTCTCAATTAAGAGAATGTCATCCACGTACAAGATAAGGAATATCACAACTGGACTATTTGCCCATTTATAGATGTAGGGCTCTTCTCCATTCTTAACGAAGCCATATGTTTTGATCACCTAAACAAAATGCATGTTCTAACTCTGAGAAGCTTGCTTCAATCCATAAATGGATCTCTAAAGCTTGCACACCTTGGACTTATCTGTGGATGTAAACCCCTCAGGTTGTATCATATACACCTCTTCGGTCAGCTCTCCATTCAGGAAAGTTGTCTTTACATCCATCTGCCAGATCTCATAATCCAGATGGGCAGCTATTGCAAGCATTATCCGAATGGATTTGAGCATTGCCACAGGAGAGAACGTCTCGTTATAGTCAATACCATAATGTTAACGATACCCCTTGGCAACCAGACATGCTTTATAGATCTTCACCTTTCCGTCTGTGTCCCTCTTCCTTTTAAAGACCCATTTACATCTAATGAGTTTAACCTCTTCAGGTGGGTCAACCAATGTCCATACATTGTTGACCTTCATGGACTCTATTTTGAATTTCATGGCTTCAAACCATTTCTCGAAATCAGATCTCTGCATTGCATCTATATAGGTGATCGGATCCTCATTATTCTCATCAGGTTCGATGGGATCATCGTCCCGGACCAAGAAATTGTAGTATCTATCTGACTGACGCGATACTCTATCGGATCACCTTAATGATGCAGGTACATTAAGCTCCGGATCTAATCTAATCAAATCTGACTCAGGTTCAGCTATTGGTGTCGGTCCTTCTACCTGTTGAACTTCATCAAGTTCAACCTTAGAGGCAACGGTTCCTTCACCACGGACCTCCTTTTCTAAAAAGATTGCCTTAAGGCTAACGAACACCTTTTGTTCATCAGCATGGTAGAAAAAATATCTTTTGATCTCTTTGGGGTACCTTATTAATGTGCATTTGTCAGATCTAGGTCCAAGTTTATCTGTAACTAACCGTTTGACATAGGTCGGGTACCCCCAGACCCTAAGGTGTGAAAGTGCTGGCTTACGCCCTATCCATATCTCATATGGAGTCTTAATTACAGACTTACTTGAAACTCTATTTAACAGATAACAGGCCGATTCGTGTGCATATCTCCAGAAAGATATCCGCAAGCTGGCAAAACCTATCATGGATCGGAGCATGTCTAATAGAGTCCGATTTCTCCTTTCAGACACACCATTATATTATGGTGTTCCTGGAGGAGTCCATTGGGAAAGAATTTCATTCTCTCCTAGATATGTGAGAAACTCATCAGAAAGGTATTCTCCTTCTCGATCAGACTGAAGAGTTTTAATACTCTTCCCAGTTTATTTTTCTACTTCACTTTGGAATCGTTTGAACATTTCAAATGAATCCGATTTATGTTTCATCAGATAGACATATCCATATCTGGATAGATCATCTGTGAAAGTGATGAAGAAGAAATATCCATCTCTAGTACTTGTGCTCATGGGTCCGTATACATCAGTATGTACTAGGCCCAAGAGCTCAGTAGCTCTCTCACCTTTTTCAGTAAAAGGTGACTTGGTCATTTTACTAAGAAGACAGGACTCACAGGTTGGAAGTGATTCACAATCACTGACTTCAAAGATTTCCTCTTCAGTCAACCTGTCTATTCTGTTCTTGTTTATATGACCTAGCCTACAGTGCCATAAGTAGATATCTAATACACTATCTAATCTAGGGTGTTTGCCAGTAGAATAGACTACGTTAACAGATTGTGATAATATATGCACACCATTGTTCAAATATCCACAAAAAATAGTAACACCATTCATAATGATATTACAAACTTATTTCTTTATTAAAATTTCATAATCATTTTTGACCAGAAGACCTACAGAAATAATATTTAAAAAGAAACTGGGATAGAAATGACAATCATTAAGAACAACAGTATAGGACTCAAATACAAGTTTTAAGATTCCTAATGCTAGAACTGGAACTGATCTTCCATCTCCAACATTCAAGAACCTCTCATCTTGCTCGAATCTCCTACTGACCTGCAACCCCTACAACGAATTGCAAATATGGTAAGGGCTATCGATATCCAATACCCAGTCAGTTTTATCACAAACAGAGAAATTGCAAGGAGTTATCATATAAATACCTTGCCAAGCAATAGCTTGCTTTTTTTTCTACCTGTTCAGGTCCAGGGAGGCAATGTACTGAGGACAGTTTCTCTTTCAGTGTCCCCACTTCTTGTAAAAGAAGTATTTAGTTTGACTCTTATCGGGCTTGATCTTTCTGGTATGGCCCTGCACTGATGTCCCAGCCTGAACTTGTACCTTCTTCACTTTCTTCTTCTTATTCTTCTTCCCTTTCTTAAAGGATCGAGAACCAGAAGACGAACCTCCCACTAAGTTCACCGACTCCTTGTGGAGTTGGTGATCCTTCTCAATGTTATGAAGCAACCCCAGAACCCATGGTAGTTTACTTCAGGCTTTGTCATTCTATAATGAGTGAGGAATGAAAGATAAGACTTGGGCAACGAGTTCAGTATTGCATCTTTTCCAAGCTGCTCATGCAAAGAAAAGCCAAGCTTGCACAAACGCTCCATCAGCTCGATCATGTACAATATATGATTAGTGACAGAGGTACCATCCCGCATTTTGACGTTGAAGATGGCACAACTAGTCTTGTGCCTCTCCACATCATCGGGTGTGCCAAAGGCATCCTCCAACACTTGAAGCATGTCTTTTGGCTGAGCCATCTCAAATTTATGACTGAACTCGTTGCTTATGCCAGCCAGCATAATGCAGCGCACCGTGGTCCGGTCACTGAGCCACTTCTGGTAAGTGTCTCTAACTGTTCCACATGCATTGGCAGCTGGCTCATCAGGTGCAAGATTCATTACACATATAGGATTCGTTCATACTCTAGGACTATCTTTAACTTTTGGTACTAGCTACCGAAGTTGGATCCCACCAAATTTTCATTGTCCAACAATGATCGGAGCGATAGAAAAGTGGCCATATCTGCACAAAGAAAAACCATAATTTAATTAGTAATTGATTCATTAAACCTAATGATTTGGACTTTAATTAAAAGGTTTCTCTCACTATTTTATTCGAATTAGTAGCCTCTACCTCCAATTCGATGAATTACCCTAATTCTTTAGTAGGTACTAGAATCCGCTTAGACTGCACACAAGCCCAATTTTGATTAGCCAATCCATGTACATCTAAGGGTAGGTTCATAACTAATTGTTTTTCTAAACAATTTCTAGTAATTTTAATTTTGCCCCAGTCCCTAATCAGTAGGCTTTGGCCTCCATTGAAAAGGTCTGGTTAGGTCCAACCATTAACATGACCATACTTGGCCCATCTAGCCAATGAATGATTAGGCCCAACTTTGGTTGGCTAATCTAACCATCATTTAGAAAGATGCAGTCAAAAAATCATATCATGAATGACAATTCCATCAGCCGATAAGCACTAGGCCTTTGGGCCTTCAATGATTATCCAACTGATTGACCCATTATCATCCACTTAGTGGGAGGCTATGATCTAGTTATCACCATAACTATTTCATTTTAAGGACCTAATAATTTTAGAAGATTTAATTGATTTAGAGGAGGAGGTTAGATGAACCAGCTTATCATGATCCTCCCACCGACTTCACTAAGTTAGCTTAAGGGAGACCATTAAAAGGGCTGGTCTAGGAGCACCTAAATCAGTCATACTAATTTATCTAGCTGACATGGGTCAGCTCGAATAGTCAAGTGATCCGATCAAAACATAATTTCACCAAGAGGCCAGGTAAGTTCGATCGGTGGGAGGGTCTGCCAAAGCTTGTCTTAGACACCATCAAAAATGGCCAGGTAAGTGGGCTGCCAATTAAAAACCACCAGTCTGGTTTACCTTAGACACCAACTAGTTTAATTAGTTTCGATTAGATCAACCTAACAGTTCATGCTAAACTGCTTAGCCAAGAATCAAGTCCATTTGGTTCTCGTTAAAGACATGGACTTGACTAACTACAACTATTGTAATTGATCTAGAGAATCCTTGACCTAATCTAAGACAACAATTGATTAGATTTAATCAATTCTCTAATTAAGTCCATCTTTAATCTAACCTTAGGTCTAACCCAATTAATAGACCTAATTTCCACTAACCCATTAACCTAATGTGTTATAGTTTGTGTCTTAGGTTTTTCAATTTACAATCCTAGAACCTAATCAAACAACTTCTTAATTCTCATTTAAGTTTTGGGCTGAGGGTTGGGGTTTGGCTTTTCGAAAATAATTTTCATATTTATAAAATATTTTTACAACATGGTTCTACCAACCAAGTTGCATGTTTGATTCATTATCAAAATGCAAGTAAAATAAGTATGAAACTACTTTAGATCTAATCTAAACAGATTCATGTAATTGAAACAATTTCAACTTCAAACTGCGTAAATTTTTTAGACAAATATATGATGGTTCTTTGTGTGAGAATTATTAACAAAGAAATTTTATTTTAGATTTAAATATTTTTTAAATCTAATAAATCATAAATTTAATCTAGATCACATCTAATAAATTTATGATTAAAGATAGATCTACACAAAGTAGGACAACCTTTGCACTGTAAGGGGTAAACCTTACAGCAGGACAACTTACAGTTCGTGATTGATCTATAAATTTTAATTTCAGATTTAATAATTAGATTATAAATTAGATCTAATCTAATAAATAATCTAAGCATGTATAAATAATCATGTAATAAACAATCTAGGCTCTGATACCAATTGAAGGAACCAGATCTAGGGTTTCAGGGTTAGATCTTGAAATTTTTTCAAGATCAGGCAGTGGAAGACTAAAATAAATCAAAATTTATCTTATAAAATTAGAGAATCCCTAGATCTAAGATTTTATTACATGATTATGTAGGAACCAGATCTAGGGTTTCAGGGTTAGATTTTGAAACTTTTTCAAGATCATACAGCAGAAGACTAAAATAAATCAAAATTATTTTTTACAATTAGAGAATCTCTAGATCTAAGATCCTATTACATGATTATTATATAGCATTAAATCAAAAATTAAAATATATAAATATAGCATGAACTACATGTTGATCATATCAACATGTTTCTATACTACATCTAATGTATGTATTAACCAATAGATCAGATCTATTACCTTGCAAGTTAGATGTTCTAACCTCGTTGATTCGGATTTGAGGATGATGTTGCAAGCCGCACATACGTCCGGCCTCTAGGAGTCGTCCACACGAGCCCACGAATCTCGATCAGAAGTCTTGCTTCAGAAAATCAGCACAATATGCTAGTACTGCGCTGATCCTTCTTTGATGGTTGATCAGGTGCCTCCTTCTTCTTGATTTGGACTCTTCCAAAGATGAAAAATAGAAGGAGAAGTTTTAGATCTAAGATGCTCTCAGAAAACTCAAGATGGAGGGAGGAAAGATATGAAAACAAACAACCCTAGAAGAAGACCCTCTTCTTCTTCTCGTTTCTCTCTCTAGACACCCTAACTTGTGTCTTTTATATCTCCACAACCCAAAGGTCTTTCTCTTTGATTTTTGGATTTCCCAAAGGTCTCTCAAATCTCTATCTTTTTCAAAAATTTTATAAAGAAACTCATTTTATATAGAGAGATATGATAGAGTCCTTATCTAGGTCAAATACCTAGTCAAGGCTTATCCAAACATGGCAAGTTAAGGGGTGTCCAACTCCTGAGCACCTCCTCCTTATTTTCATACATGGATCACCAGAAAAGGGTGCATAATATGTACCCTAAAAGCCACAAAAATTTCAAAAAAAAATTGGATAGATTCGATGCAAAATTGAAAGAGTTTTGGATTTCTAAAACTCTATCTCATAGAATTCGAAATCCAAACTTATTCCTTTTTGATTTGATTCAAACTTCCTTCCATGTAAGAAAGAAGAGAGGAGACCTTTTGTGAATGTGGGAGAGACCTGGGAGAGGGCTTTTGTCACACAAAATAAGAGGAGATTGACGTTGAATGAGAGAGAGGGCGTGGGGAAGGCTTATGTGGTGCAAGGTGGAATCCTAGTCTTACTAAGATTCTATCTTATGACTTGTTTTAATTTAGTTTCTCAAACTAAATCAAACCAAAATTAGATCAATATAATTAAAATAAGTCTTAACCTAATTAAAAACCTAATTTAATCAGATTAAATTAGATTTAAATCTGATTTAATTTTTTAATCAAATTAAAAATTAGATTGACCCAAGTCCTAGTTGAACTAGGACTAGTTTTTCCTTGCACTTGGCTTATCCAATAAACCAATAGAACTTGATCCAATCAAGCCCAAACTAAATCTAATTAAATTATATTTAATTAAACTTAATCTCAGCCTATTGGCTTAATCAAATTAAGCCAATTAGCAATCGAATTGCTAATCGATCCTCCTGCAACACTTGCATTGGGTTAAATGTCAATCGTATTGATCATTTAACCCTAGAACGATTCTTAATCGTTGATCAACCATCCGATCGGATCATGAACTCTAATGTGTGTGACCTCATAGGTCCAAACCTAAGTCAGTAGTATAGAAATAAATTTTTATACCAATCAAAGTGACCATCTAGCAATGGTACCCGACGATCGGATAGGTCGAATGTGTAGAACAACATCCTTAGAACCCATATGGATATAGTTTTCATATAATTCATCCCCTTGACCAAAATGATCATAGGACACCCCAGAGTTCAACTGTCAACTCTGATCAGGTTGTCCACATTGTATTTCAAAATATCAAATCCATCTGATGGATTATCCTGGCCAAGATTTTGCTAAATTGAAATACAGCGACTCATTCTTCTCCAACTCTTGGAGTGGTCAATCCCATCTCGATCACACTCTGACTTTGCAAGTACTTGACTATGCCCAGAAGCCTTCCATCCCTGAATTAGAAATTTGGTTAGTCCAGTACCAAAGCACAGTGAGTTGCTTGCAAGTCACTGAGGCGATCTCAAGTCTAAGGGACACTTATACCTATATCCCATCAGAGACATTCTCGATAGCAGAATACTCTAGAGTTGGTCATGTTCAATGATGATGTACCCGTACATCTCATCTGTATGCCATACCAGTGTCTCCACACTCTTTGGTTAAGAGGACAACCAACCCATATGGCCTACAGCGACCTATGCTCGATAGAAGCTATCGTCCTTATTAACAGCCTATCATTTGGTCGTGAACTGTTTTAAGGACTAATCGATAAATCCTCTCTTTATCGAATCTAAATAGTCCTAAGGACTTCATCATAACAACGGAGTTCATTAGAAGATGAAAGCTTATGATGAAAATGCCAAATATATTTTATTTATTAACAAATCAATTACAATACTTGGTTGCTCAATCGTCAACAGCTTAACGATTGGCTTTTTGGGACACATTTCTCAATAGATTATTATATGATATTAAATCAAAAATTAAAATATAAAGAGCAAGAACTACATGTTGATCATATCAACATGTTTCTATACTACATCTAATATATGTAAAATATAATAGATCAGATCTATTACCTTGCAAGTTAGATGTTCTAACTTTGCTAATCTAGGCTTGAGGATGATGTTACGAGCTGCACATGTGTCTGGCCTCTAGGAGTCATCCACACAAGCCCACGAATCATGATCAGAAGTCCTGGTCCAGGAAATCAGCATAGTATGCTAGTACTGTGCTGATTCTTCTTTGATGGTCGATCAGATGCCTCCTTCTTCTTGATTTGAACTCTTCCAAAGATGAGAAGTAAGAGAAAGAGTTTTAGATGTAAGACACTCTCAGAAAACTCATAGATGGAGGAAGGGAAGAGGTGAATACAGCAACCCTAGAAGAAGACCCTCTTCTTCTTCTCTTTGCTCTAACCCAGACACTTAATTTTGTGTCTATTATATCTTTATGCCCCAATACTCTTTATCTTTGATTTTCACACATCCCAAAGTTATCTCAATGCTTTATAATTCATAAAAATTTTAAGAAAAAATTCATCTTAAATAATAAGATATAAAGAATCCTTGTTCAGGTCAAATACCTAGTCAAGAAAAATCCAAACAGGGCAAGACAAGTGGTGCCCAACTCTTGGGTGCCCCCTCCTTTTTCTACCATGGACTACTAGCAAAGGGCACATAATATATGCCATAAAAGTCACAAAAATTTCAAAAAAAATTTGGATAAAATCAGTGCCATAAGAAAAGAGTTTTGGTTTTCTAAAATTTTATCTCATAGAATTTGAAATCCAAACTAATTCCTACTTTGACTTGGTCCACAACCACATTCCATGTAAGAGAAAAAGAGTGAAAAGATTTGGACATATGTGAAGGCCTGGGAGAGAAGGTTTTGTCGCATAAAATAAGAGAGAGTGGGCATAGGAGGCTAAGGTGGCGCAAGGTGGAATCTTAGTCTTACTAGGGTTCAATCTATGACTTGTTCAAATTTGGTTTCTCAAATCAAATCAAACCAAAACCAAATCAACCCAATTAAAATAGGTCTTAACCTAATTAAGAACCTAATTTAATCAGATTAAATTAGATTTAAATCTGATTTAATTTTTTAATCGAATTAGAAATTAGGTTGACCCAAGTCCTAATTGGACTAGGATTAGTTTTTTCTTGCACTTGGCTTATCCAATAAACTAATTGGACTTGATTCAATCAAGCTTAAACTAAATCTAATTAAATCATATTCAATTAAACTTAATCTCAGCTCATTGGCTTAATCAAATTAAGCCAATTAGTAATCGAATTGCTAATCAATCCTCCTGCAACACTTGCACTAGGTTAAATGTCAATCGTATTGATCGTTTAACCCTATAACGATTCTTAATCATTGATCAACCATCCGATCGGATCATGAACTCTAATGTATGTGACCTCATAGGTCCGAACCTAAGTCAGTAGTACAGAAATAAATTTCTGTACCAATCGAAGTGACCATCTAGCAATGATATCCGATGATCGGATAGGTCGAATGTGTAGAACAACATCCTTAGAACCCATGCGGATATAGTTTTCATATAATTCATCCCCTTGATCAAAATGCTCATCGGACACCTCAGAGTTCAACTGTCAACTCTGATCAGGTTGTCCACATTGTATTTCAAAATATCAAATCTATCTGATGGATTACTCTGGCCAAGGTTTTGCTAAATTGAAATACAGTGACTCATTCTTCTCCAACTCTTGGAGTGGTCAATTCTATCTTGATCACACTCTGACTTCGCAAGTACTTGACTGTGCCCAGAAGCCTTCCATCACTGAATTAGAAATTCAGTTAGTCCAGTATCAAAGCACAGTGAGTTGCTTGTAAGTCACTGAGGCGATCTCAGGTCTAAGGGACACTTATACCTATATTCCATCAGAGATATTTTCGACAACAGAATGCTCTGGAGTTGGTCACGTTCAATGATGATGTACCTTTACATCTCACCTATATGCCATACTAGTGTCTCCACACTTCTTCGTTAAGAGGACAACCAACCCATATGGCCTACAGCAATCTATGCTCGATAGAAGCTGTCGTCCTTATTAACAGCCTATCATTTAGTCGTGAACAGTTTTAAGGACTAATCGATAAATTCTCTCTTTATCGAACCTATATAGTCTTAAGGACTTCATCACAACAACAGAGTTCATTAGAAGATGAAAACTTATGATGAAAATGCTAAAAATATATTTTATTTATTAACAAATCAATTATAATACAAGGTTGCTCAACCATCAACAAGTTGACGATTGGCTTTTGGGACATATTTCCCAACAGGGCGTGGGGATGGGACCTTCGATAGGATTTCGACGGTGCGATGGAGAAGAAGGGGGATCAAAGGTGGGGGAAGAAGGGGGGAGGTGGGTTCGTAATGGAAAATAATCGATCGGGAGTAAGGGTTTTATGGCACTATATTAACAATGACGAAAGTGGCATCGCTAAAGCCGTCACTGATAACTAATTAAAATTAAAATAATTAAGATAAATAAATAATTAAAATTAAAGACTTATAGCCGTCATTAATAATAAAATCCTCTGTCGCTAATAGGACTTCAATTCTTTAACGACAGCTTCTTTTCTGTCATAATAATTCATCGTCAATAAATATCATTATTAGTGGTGGTTTGTTAGGCATTGCTAATAGCCATCACTAATAATGAATATTCTAGTAGTGGTTTCTAATCTCAATTGTATTTTTCTTTTATATTATAAGTTTTTTCGAATAGAAACTCATGGGATAAGCTTGTTCAAGCCTATAATTAGATAGTATATTAACTAAGTCTAACCGGTGACTTAGTTGGATAAAAATTTTGATTCATATAGGTGTTGAGTTTGATACCTAACCACTATTAATTTTATGTATTTGTATCTATGCTCTGCTTTTATTTCATTACTCTACTTATCTTAGTTATTTTTGAACCTCATTACATACACTTCCCTATCACCAGCATTACTAAAGTTGAATGAGAAGTGGTCCCATGAAGTAATAGTGACTAAAACACAAATATAATAATTATAATTATTGTAACTAAAAATTATTCATAATATTTCTTTATTTTGTGAAGGTAAGTATGTATAAGATCACATCTTTCACTAGAAACACTAATATCTCTTTTGGTCTACCCTTAACCCAATGAAGTTACTCAACAACGTATATGACCATTCCAAGAACTATGGTGATAGTATCATGTTAATCATGCTCATATATTTTTTGGGAGATTGTAAAAGTAATATGAGATTCTTGTATCCTGATCCATCAACTAGAACTCATTATTAACGATCTTGTTTCTTTAATCTACATTTTCTACAGCAACATTCTTAATTCAATATAATCCACCCTATTGCAAATGCTCCCATAGTCTATGCACATGCTCATTCATGATGATATTTTTAATATCAAAATCCTTAATTAGGAAAATTAAATGATAGCAGAGATATGCAATCATATAGCACTTATTCTTGGAGAACAACAAATATATTTTATCTTATAATCCATATAGACATAGACTTCCAAATCTTAATTACCAATGAGACCACATTGTATGTGTGAGGCATTCAAATGATACGCCCTTGAATTATTACTCTAGAAAATCTTTTATGTAGCTGGTGAAATGAAATATACTCCCACTAACTCATGTTCCAGTAGAAATTTGAATTTCAAAATCAAAATAATAATTTCTTACTAAGATATATAAATGTTGTAAATGCAACTCATTAGAAGCTAAAAGTAAATGTGCAAATTATTGAGAGTAAGATATTTTTTTAGAAAAAGATAATATAAATAAAATTACCTTGTACATAATAATAAAGATAGTTTAGTTTTTTAAGTTCATCAGCATTTTTGTAAGTTCATCAACATATTTTACCTCTCCAGGCAATCTCCAAATAACTCTAAATTTAGGATTGAATGAATTTTTAAAAGCACATCAATGATTTAAAGTATGACTGTACTAAGTAAGAAAATATATATGCGAGCTTATGCTTGAACTATTTTTGGTCAATTTGAAACTCTTCCATCATATGCTTTTCAATCTATACGAATAAATGTTTCACCAAGAAATGTATATGAATAAATGAGTATCGAGTCAAATCTATGTTGCTAAAAGATCAATGTAGCACAGTCATATATTAGTGTTTACATACCTTACGCATGATAGTTGCAGATCATACATCTAAACCACACATCATGATTTATGATAAGAATGGTGAACTGTTTCTCATGAAAATTTTAAATGACGATAGTCTCATCCCAAATAATTACTTCTACAAGTTAAGACTGTTAGCTAATTGCATATGCTAAAGTTCTATGCAATTATAATGGAATTTTAAATCTCGAATATTCTATTCGACCACCTCGAAATAATAGTAAAGTAATCCCCGACAAAGTAAATGATAAGATAGTTTTATTTTCAGATCTTAACCTTGCAATTACTATTCTCAGGAATATGATTTTCCAGTTCCCCCGCTGCATATAGGAACAAAAGGCCACCATTTTAGCTGCAATTGAGTCTAGGATGGAATTGGATATAGCCTTTTAGTCCGGATTCAAGTCCCGATACATTTGTTGAAATTCCAAATGCTATTTCTTTCATCATATTGAATCTCTTCTCATATCAGTCTATTTTCCTCAGAATGATATTCACATTCCATAAGCATGGGTATAAGCAGACACTCTTGTAATGATTTTCTATTTTTAATTTAGAGGCAATTCAACTTCAACCAAAAGTTGATCATATAACTGGTGTGGTGAAAACTCCAGCAAATCATTATTTGAAAAGAGATTCTTTGCATAAGCACTCTCATTGCGTGTCCCATAGCTCTCTTGGGTTTGTTAGTTCACAAAATATTAACATTGTGGAAAAAGTTCCTTATTTGAAGCTAGTGGCACAAATAAATGCTTTTGCCAAGACTTCAGGTCAATCATTGTCATCTTCAAGTAATCCCTAACCACTGCAAGAAGCTTTAAATGTTGGAAAAAGAACTCCATCAACCATTCTTAAATCTTTTTATCTAGTTTCACCATGAACTTAGATAACAACATGCAAAGGTAGAAACGCTCTCCAATTATAAGCAGTGCATCATACAGCCTCCCTCTTGATATCCCCAACTTTCATCATATCCATATTTTTCTGACACGAATATTCCAAACATAATTTTAGGGAACTATGAACATGCTAATGCATGAGCATCTTAATAAAGTTGATTAGTTTCAAACATCCAATCAACATGATCTTCTTAACGTTCGATTTTGTAAAGAGGTCAGCAAGATCATCATTGTTACTAAAAGTTACACATTGTTGGTTGGACAAATGATACTGAAGTCTCTCAACCGGAGGAAGATGTCCATGCAGACTAAATTCAATGATTCTCTGCTATGCTTCAACAGAGGTCACATATCGGCAATCTAAATATATTTTTTATCCCATTCTTAACTTGATAATTTTCTCCATCTCCTTCCATGATGTTTTTACCCTCAATAATTACTATTAATCTATCATGACCTTTGTCCACATACTTGTATAACTACTTTTAAAGTTTTCTCTAGGCACAAATTTCAAAATTTATGAGAGCATCATATTTTGTCACTAAATCTACGTTATATAGCACAATCCAATGGTTGCCAACTTTGATAGCTGCCCCATTACATTGTTGGAGCCATCAGAACCTCAACTCATCACTAAAATAAATTAAGGGTGCGTTTGGTTACACTTTTTGATTTTTGATTTTTGCTTTCAAAAAAATAATTTTTTTATTTTTACTATAGAACAAAAATAAAAAAATAAAAAATATATTTGGTAACATTTTGGACGTTCATTCTACACATTATCCATTATCATTGCACTCTAGAAAACATCATTCCTTTCAGCCATCCGATCAAAAAATTCCCTCGCTCCATCCACCAGATCATGAACACAATGCACGCTAATAAGACAGATCTAGCACACTATATTTCTGTTAGAGCTTTCATTGAACACCTGAGAAGCAAACTCCAGACCTTCCAGATGAGAGTAACATCTGATTAGAGAGCTCGTTACAAATACGTCGAGATCGAACCCGAATTAGATAATCTGCCCGTGGAGTTGGGACAGAGACGAGAGGCAAGCGCAAGCCTTGATGGCAAAGGGAAACGGACACCGTCGACCTGAAGTCGAGAGGTGGGGATGATGCCGGTGAAGAAGGGAACTGGGAGGTTGATGGCCTTTGGTGGGAGGACTCCAAGAGCTCGAGAGCGACGGTCAGAGCTCCATCAATTGGCGATGCTCTGGCAGTGTTGAAGCTCCTACCGACGGTGATTTTGGTGCTGATGGCGGTGCTGGGAAATGAGGACAAGGAGGTGCTTGCATACCTGATCATCAGATCGATAAATGGGCCAGGGATGGTGGTGTCCGTGGGGATTGCTGGTGCTGCGACGGTGGGAGGGAGGAGAGGTGGTGGTGCCAGTGAGTGGGGGGTGTTCACTGGCCGCTCTTCAACTCTGGATGCTTCGACTGCTACACTAGCTTTTGGTCCCACTGGAACTACTCTCCTAATCGGGAGCTCATCCAGCATGCCATCGAGGCCTTCAAAGAGCACCTGGCCAACTCCGAGAGCAAGGGTGGAGGAGGCGGCGGGAGGGGGAGGGGGAGGTGGCGAGCATCGGGGCGAGTCAGGGTAAGTTAGAAAGAAGCAAAAGTAAATTTTAAAAAGTAAAAAAAAAATATTTTTCATAAAAAATAATTATTTTTAATTTTTTAATTTTAGTTTTTGTGGTGTTACCAAATATTACTTTTTGATTTTTACTTTTCAAAAATCAAAAAATAAAAAATATTTTTTTTGTGGTTAACCAAATGTACCTTAAATTTTTTATTTTTATCTTTTATGGTGACGTGTATTAGTTAGGTTAGCCTTAGACTCAATATATTAGAATTTATTAGTTTTTTTGATAGATTTAGAATTTGTTATTTAGTTGGAGAGGGATAATGATGTTTTTGTCCTTTAGTGGGAGATGCCAACGTCTTTGTCTTTTAGTGGGAGAAAGGAGGAGAGTGTTAGGTGAGTTAGAGTTCGAAGATTTTTTTTTCCTTGTGGCTTCTCGGTGAAAGAGAGTAAAACAATTGTTTTAGCCCTCCTTTTCTTTTGAATCATTTATTTCTCTCTCAAACTTTTTGTCTTCATTATTTTGCTTGATTTGATTGGTATTTTCTAGATCTTGAACTAGCACAATTGATCTACTCTACATACCATATCATTCTATGTGGTATTATTGGCTTGGACATTGATTGTTTATGTGTTTGTAGGTTAAAGAGCTTCCAATAATTATATGTGTGGTGAGTAAATATTTGGATTTCTTTTATAATTCATCTCGTGAAGTATCATGATTGATACTATTACCATCTCTCTTGTTAGGATCAAAAAAAATTGAATAGCACCAATTATACCTATTAGAAGTCCTACATCAAGTATTATTTGTTCGAACAGGATGTACCCCTAATACTACAAAAAGATAGAGGACCAAAGCTAGAAAGATTATGCATATTTTTAGAACCAATATGGATGAAGATAACCATCTACATATTCAAGATATAGAAGAGTCAACAAAAATTATAGGATACTTTTGCTGCTATTCACTTAAAGTCTAATGAAGCTCGGCTTCAATTTTGAAGAATAAGACTAATGCTTTCAAACAAGGTGATTTTACAATCTTCTAGTATTTTCATAAAAGAAGAAATATTTATTTGATGTGCTTGGTATGTTTGATTCAAATTCTTATTATGATGAAAATAAATGGCTTAGAATAGTAGTTTGTGGTTGGAATAAGAAGTATGGTTCTTATATGCCTACTATTTTTGATGGCCTAAAAAATCTACATTCGTAGAATTGAAAAATATTCTTATTAATTTGACTATATCACCTAAAAAACAATATGTTTTATTTTCAAATAGTAAAAGTACAAAAAGAAGTGGAATAATAAATTTAAAATAAAAAAATACTTATTAGAGAATTTTGGAAGGACCAATTAATAGATATTTTCACCAAAAGATCGGTGATCAAGCATTTTAAAGCTTTGCATGACAACCTCGATGTTATTAGTGAGGAGTTTGTAATGAAGGAGATTGTTCGAGTCATCACAAACTCTAACTCATCATTAAAATAAATTAAAGATTTTTTTTACTTTTATGGTAGTCTATGTTAGTTAGGTTGAGCCTTAGGCTCAATGTATTAGAGTTTGTTATTTAGTTTAAGATAGATAGTGATGTTTTAATACTGATGTTTTTATCTTTTAATGGAGAGAGTATAGTTTTGTTAAGTGGAAGCATCGCTAGAAATAAAGGCTTCACTGATGGATAATTCCATCAGAAAAATCCATAAAATCTATCAGAAAACATGTTTCTAATGGATTTTCTAACAGATTCTTTAAAAATTAAAAAACTAAGGGCTTCACTGATAAAAATATATTTTTTACAAATTAAAAAACACATCTTGGGTTTTATTTTTAAGCTTATAATGCCAATTTCCAACTGATTATCTGTCACAAAATCTATTTCTATTTATTAAAATATTTTTGACCACTTTTTCATCATAAATAATTATTTAATAATTTAAATATTATTGAAATTATGTTTCTAATGGAAGTTTTCATCAAAAATATTACTGACAAATAATTTATTACAAAATCATTATAAAAATTATATATATATATATATTTTTAAATTTTTTATAAAAAAAATTTGATAGATTTTTTGATGGAGTTGTTTTTGACAAATAATCCATTAGAAATTTGTCAAAAATTTTGAAGCATATCAATTATGTTTTGTTGCTTCTTTTATGATAGAAATCTGTCAGTAATCCATCAGAAATTTCTAATAGTGAAGCAAGAGTTATGTAAGTTGGAGTTAGAAGCTTTTTTTTTTTTTTTGCAAGACATGTTTGTGAAAGAGAGTAAAAACTATAATTTTGGCTCTTCTTTTCTTTTGAGTAATTTATTTCTCTCTCCAAATTTTTCTTTCATTATTTTTACTTGATCTAATTAGTATTTCTTCTGGATCCTAGGTTGGCACATTTAATTTACTCTGAGTATAATGCCATTCTACATGCATATATATTAGTTGTTTGTTCATTTTTCCTACACTAATATGTCACATAGTCCTTTTATCAATAGATCTTGGCAGCAAAGATTTTTAGGATATACTTTACTACAAACTCTATCTAACATGCATGGAATACTGGGATTAAGAATACCATATGATCTATGTATCATAGTGTTGGAAAATATGTTTCAAAACTAATCGTCAGTCTGTTGACAGTTGTGCTATTTGATGTAATTATATATGAATTAATTAATAAAATATTTATTTAGTAATTTTCATCATAAGCATTACATCTTCTATATCAAACTTCTGTGTTATGATAAAAATCTTTAGGACTATTTTAAATCGATAAAAGAAGATTTATCATTTAGTCCTTAAATGAGTTCGCGACCAAATGATATGCTATTACTAGGATGATAGACATATCAAGTGTAGGTCGTTGTATGCCATATAGGTTGGTTATCCTCTTAACCAAAGAGCATGAAGATGCTAGTATGGCATGCAAGTGAAATGTAGGAATACATTTTACTGAATGAGACCAACTTCAGAGTACTCTGCTGTCAAAAGTCACTCTGAAAGAATATAGGTATAAGTGTTCCTCCGATCTGAGATCACCACGATGACTTGCAAGTAACTCACTATGCTTTGGTGCCGGACTATCTGAATTTCTAATTCAGGATCCAAAAATTTTTGGGCATAGTCAAATACTTGTGAAGTCGGTGCATGAGTCAAGATGAAATTGACCACTCCAAAAGATTGGAGAGAATGCTTTGTGTTTCAATTTAGTAAGATCTTGGTCGAGCAATCTTTGTGAGGAGTCATAGGATTTATCAGGTTGAGACACATAATGGATGTACTGTTAAGAGTTGACAGTTTAAACTCTAAGTCATCCTAGCATCAAGTGTCAAAGGGATGAATTATATGGTAACTATATCCAAATAGGTTCTTGAGTGTTGCTTTGCATACATTCGATCTATCCGGATATCGGGTACTATTACTAGATGGTTACTCAGATTGGCATAAGAATCAGTTTCTATGCTACTGGCTTAGGTTCGAACATATAGGGTCACACACATTAGAAGTTTCTCTCCAATCACATGGTTAATCTGAAGAGTCCCAGTGGATGGGGACTCTGGTGAAGAGTCCCACTAGACTTAGACTCTATCATTAATAAAAGATTAATTAGTGATTAGATCACTAATTAACTCAATTTTATTAAGCATTAAAGTCTGGATCAAGTTTGATTGAATTGGATTCAATCAGGTCAAGTCTGATTAGGTTATGAGATGACCTAATCGGTAAGAGAGAATAATCCTGATTTGATCAGATCTATGGCTCAATTAATTTATTGATTTGATCAAATTTAATTGAGGTTGTAGAATTCTAATTAGATTAGGTTTATTATATTTTATTTAGGTCTAATTGGATTGGGTTTGAAAGAAATCCAATTGGTTAAACCCTAGAGTCCCAAATGAGTGGGATTCTCTCCCTTGCACCACCCAAATTGTCTCACATCTTTTCTCACCACACAAAATCAGTTTGTGTGTGAGAAAATTAGAAAATAATCTTTATTTTATCACCCATTAAGGATAGAAATTGATTGGTTTTTATTTGAATTCAAATTGATTTGAATTTCAACTTAAAATCTTATCCATATCCTTCCACACGTTGGCAGCTTCTGAAGGTGCCCATTGTGTATGAGAAAAAGAAGTATTTTCAATTGATTTTCATATTTAATTTTTTTTGGTAGGTCTCTCTTTAAGTTAGATAAGGGTAAAAAAAAGTTAGAGTTAAATTGAAATTCAAAATAATTTGAATTGTAACAAACTGCAGCCCTTATTCTGTCTTATCTAGTTTGTGCGATAATTATAAAAAAACCATATTTTTGTATGCCAAACCAAGAGAGTATTTCACCATGAGATACTAGAGAGAAAGAGGGTTGAAAATCCTTCTTTGGGATGTGAGGTTTGGATGGATTTCCTTCTTCCTTGGCATGAACAAAAGAGGAGACCGATCTCCTCTCAGGTGAGCGACCTAGAACTATTCTAAGGTTTTTGGGTGTGGAACAAACAAAAGAGAAGAGAGTCTTCATTTTTTTGTCTCCACCATCCAGCATCTTCCTCTGATCCATCTTCAACATCAGAAAGGTCCAAGGTGATCGAAAGAAGAGATCAAATCAGATCTGCCATCAGAAGCCGACTGCGCGAGCTAGTACTCCCGTGGAGGGTTGATCGGTTCGAGGACTTCGTGTGGACCATCCTAGAGGCCGAACACTTATGCAGCTATGAATGACCAGAGAGGACTTTTAGATCTATATTCTCGATCATGGAGTTCAACTACCCATGCTCAGGTATTGGGTTCGAAACTCTAGAAGTGGTAGATTAAATCTATTACTAAATGTTGTCTTTTGGTTCACATGCTTGTCATTTTACTTTCAAATTTTTATGCATATAAATTCATGTCATCGATCCATTTGTAAAAGTTTTAAGATCAAATCTTATACATATATTTATAGATTAAATAGTTTAATCTAATATTTTTTTGCTGAAAAATTTTGAAATGCATGCGTGAAATCCCTGCGCATCCCAACAGTGGTATCAGAGCCACGATTCGATATGACATATCATTATATATATTTAGATCTATAATTTAATTTAGATTAGATCTGATATATGATATTTAGATCTAAAATTAGTTATAGATCTGATCGTATAAACTGATATAAGGTTGTTCTGCTGTAAGGTTTATCCCTTACAATGCAAAAGTTGTCCTAGTTTGTGCTGATCTTTATAAAATTTGATTTTAATTTGAAGCATGTAAAATTTATTTATGATAATTATTATCTGATTTTGATATAATTAAAATATAATAATCAGATCTAAAATAATTTAGATTAGATCTAAATTATTTAGACTAGATGATCTGAGTAGCGAAGTAATCAGATCGGATTTTGTCACTAGGCTGTCCAGTCATAGGAGGTAATAGAGTTTAGATCTCTCTTTTTCTTATTTGATTGGATCCTCTTATGATGTGTAGGGGTGTCATTGTAACTATATCCTATGAAGATGAATGCGAAAAGAAAATTTTATTTTTTTCAAAATCCTATGATTGTGTATATAATGCATTATATGAAAAGTAGCTGCATATAATCTTTATAAATAAAATCTAGAATCATGAATATGTTTAGAATAGTTCTAAAATAATTTATGATTGATTTTATAACTGTTTATATAGAATTATTTTGATCTAAAATTAATGTAATTGTTGTAGTTCACATATTGAGTCGACTCAGTATTATTTGGGTCGACTCAGGACCCTGATTCCTCAACTCAATTTCTGTTGAGCTAACTCATAGTTACAGGCTAAAAATTATGATTAATAATTTATTATCAATAAGTCAACTAAGTCTTGGAACTTAGTCGACCCATTGTGATGAGTAGGCTCAATCTAGAGATAAGTCGATTCAAGTTTCAGATCTAAATGATTGTGCATAAAATTAATTATAAAAATATTTTATAAAATTTGAAACTATTTTCAAATATCGAATCCCTACTTATAGTCTCAAACTTAATTGAGAATTAAGTCAAACCTATTAGATCTAGAATTATGAATTAAAGATCTAATGTCATTCGCATAAAACATGGGTGATGGGTTTATGAGTTAGCTTGATCAGGTCCTCCTAATGGGTTAGACCTAGGGTTAGAATCAAAGATCAAATGGACTAAGAAGAGAAATTAGATTAAATCAGGATTTCTCTAGAGTCAATACAATAGTTGTAGTTGGTCGAGTCTATATCTTTGATTAGACCCAAATGGACTTCGATCTTGAGCTCAGCGGTCGAATCCAAATCCATAAGTAGATCCAATTGAAATCGATTAACTAGTTGGTGTCTAAGGTAAGTTTGACAGTCTTGACTGGTGGTCATTAATTGGGAGCTACTCACATAGATTGAGTCTATGACGAGTTAATGGCATATCTCTCCTACTGATCTCACTTATCTGACCAACATGGTGAATCAAGTTTTGATCAGATCGCTTAATGATTAGGGTTGACCCATGCTTACTAGAAAATCAGTTCAACTGATTTAGGTGCTCCTAGTTCGACTTATTTTTATCTTCGATATGACTTGATAAAGTTAGTGGGAGGATTGATGACTTGTCAGTTGGGCCAGCTTGTTTCTAGTCCATCCTGATCTGACTTAGTGAAGTCAGTGGGAGGATTGAGATTAGTTGGCCTACATATTTAATTCTGATAAATTATGTTAACCAAATCTTCTAAATTATTAAGTTCATAAAATAAACTAGTTATGGTGATAACTAGATCATAGCCTCCCATTAAGGTGCATGATAATGGATCGATTATTTTTGATTGACATTGCAGGCGCCATCCGTCTGGTATTTCTCTGAATGATAAAATTATTATTCATCATATGATGATGCTATTGTACTATCTGATGAATGATTGGATTGATCGAGCCATACTTGGGTCTAATTATTCATTAGTTAGAATCACTGAGTAGATTCATGTTAATAGTTGGACCTAATCAGGACTTTCAGTGGAGGCCCATCACCTACTAAAATAAAATCTAGGGTAAAACTAATTAATAAAAATTATTTAGAAAAATAATTGGTTGAAAATCTATCCATAGATATATATGGGTTGGTCAAGCCATACTCGGGCCTGTATGCAGTCTGTGTGGATTCTAATACCCGTTAAGGAGTTAAGGTAATTATTCGAATTGGAGGTAGAGGCTACCAATTCATATAAAATAGTGAGAGAACCTTGAGACTAAAGTCTATGCCTTTAGGCTTGATTAATTTATATACTAATTAGGTCTGTATTTTTTTTTTCTTCAAAAATGGCAAGTAATTTGTCACTTCACTCATTGTTTGACAGTGATGAGCTTATTAGACCCAACTTCGATAGTCAGTATCAAAAGTTGAATATTAATCTTAAGCCCAATCTAACTAAAAAGTTTAGGACTGAATCGAGTCAAGCAGACTATGATCCAAATAAGTTAAAGAAAAATGAGCAATTAGTTGCTGATCATGGTGCTTATATGATAACACCTTATAATTTTTCTATATGTGACACCACTACCTAGGTATTGGATATCGAAAGTCCAGTTCACATATGCAATTCGTTGCAAGAACTTTAAGTTAGTGAAAAATTTGAGAATGACGAGAGATTCCTAAATGTGGGAGATAGAAGTCAAGTTTCAATCCAGGCTTTGGAAGTTGTCGAGCTTGTTTTCAAGTCTAATAATGTCATTTTAAGTGATTGTTACTATTGTCCATCTTTCTTGATGAATATAATCTCTATTGATCTTTTGGCCAGAAATGGTTATAGTTTATCAATAAAGAATGATTATTATGATATCATTATGAATGATGTTACAATAATGCGAGGATAATTAAGAAATGATATTTATATATTGTTCCAATCTATGAGTGTAATGTACACTCTTAATAAACATCCAAAGTTAGATAATGTCACAAATGCTTACCTTTGGTATTGCAGGCTCAGTTATATTAACAAAAGCAAGATAAATAGATTAGTACAAAAAGATATCCTCAATATCAATGATTGTGAATCATTACTGACCTGTGAGTCTTGTCTTCTTGAAAAGATAACTAGGTCACCTTTTACTGAAAAAGATGAACGAGCTAGTGAAGTTCTAGGTCTAATACATAGTGATGTTTGTGAATCTATGAACATTAGTCCCAGAGGAGGGTATAGCTATTTTATTACGTTCACAGATGACCTATCTAGGTATGGGTATGTCTACTTGATGAAACACAAGTCCAAATCATTTGAAATGTTCAAATGATTTCATAATGAAGTAGAGAAACAAACTGAAAAAAGTATTAAGACTCTTCAGTCTGATCGAGGGGGTGAATACCTTTTCAGTGAATTTCTGACATATTTTGAAGAGAATGAAATTCTCTCACAATGGACTCCTCTAGGGACACCACAGCATAGTGGTGTCTCAAAAAGAAAGAATCGAACCTTGCTGGACATGGTTCGGTCCATGATGGGGTTTGCAAGTTTGCCAATCTTCTTTTAGGGATATGCACTTGAGACAGCCTATTTTGTGCTCAATAATATTTCGAGCAAGTCAGTTAGTAAAACACCATATGAGATATGGTCATGACGTAGGCCGAACCTCACTTACCTTAAGGTCTGGGGGTGTCTGGCTTATGTCAAATGATTACAAACCGACAAGCTCGGATCTAGATCCGATAAGTGTAATTTTGTAGGGTACCCCAAGAAAATGAGGAGATACTACTTTTACCTCCTCACTGAACAAAAGGTATTTGTCAGTAGTAAGGCACACTTTTTGAAAAAAGAGTTTCTTAATGAAGAAACAAGTAACTCTAAAGTCGAGCTTGACAAAGTTCGACAGGTAAAAGAACCGACAACAGTAACTGAATCTGAACTGGATTTGATAAGATCAAATTCAGAGCCTAATATATAAACATCCTTAAGGCGATCGGGTAGAGTACCGCATCAGCCGGATAGAGACCTAAGTTTCTTGGTCCAAAACGGAGATCCTGTTGACCTCGATGAGAATAATGAGGATCTAGTCACCTATATGGATGCAATGTAGAGGTTCGACTCTAAAAAATAGCTTGAAGCTATAAAATCCGAAATAGAGTCCATGAAGATCAACAATGTGTGGACATTGGTTGATCCACCTGAAGGAATAAAATCCATAGGGTGTAAATGAATCTTCAAAAGGAAAAAGGGCACAGATGGGAAGGTTGAGACCTATAAAGCCTATCTGGTTGCTAAGAGGTATCGTCAACGTTATGATGTTGACTATGATGAAACGTTCTCTCCTGTGGTAATGCTCAAGTCTATTCGGATCATGCTTGCGATAGTGGCATACCTGGACTATGAAGTCTGACAAATGAATGTGAAGATAGCTTTTCTAAATAGAGAACTGAATGAAGAGATGTATATGATGCAACTTGAAGGGTTCACATCTACAGATGAGTCCAAGATGTGCAAGCTTCAAAGATCTATTTATGGATTGAAGCAAGCATCTCGGAGTTAGAACATACATTTTAATAAGGTGATCAGAACGTATGGCTTTGTTAAGAAGGGAGAGGAATCCTGTATATATAAGGGGGCTAATAGTTCAGTAATTGTATTTCTTGTTTTGTATGTGGATGATATTCTCTTAATCGGGAATGATGTCCCTGCATTACAGGGAATAAAAGTGTGGCTGTCATCACAATTCTCCATGAAAGATTTGGGAGAAGCAACCTACATCCTAGGGATGAAGATCTATAGGGATAGATCTAAGAGATTGCTTGGACTCTCCCAATCAACGTACATGATACCATGCTGAAACGATTCAGCATGGAGAATTCTAAGAAAGATTATCTTTCGATAGGCCATGGAATTTCTCTCTCGAAAAAAGATCATCCGATAACCCCTTAAGAGAGAGAGCATATGAGTATAATTCTATATGCCTCATTAGTGGGTTCTATAATGTATGCCATAACATGTACAAGATCAGATGTGGCATACTCACTAGGAGTAGTGAGCAGATACCAATCAGATCCAAGTGAGAACCATTGAAAGGTTGCAAAAATCATCCTTAAGTATTTAAAAAATGCTAAGGACCAGTGTTGGGTATAAAATACCCACGGCCGAAATTCCCATCAGAACGGCTCCGCCCGGACTCCTACGGGAGCCGGGCTCCACCTCCGACATCAGAAAGGCTCAGCCCGGACTCCTACGGGAGCCGGGCTCTACCGACGGCATCAGCACAGCTGCACAGCTCAGCCCGGACTCCTACGGGAGCCGGGCTCCACCGCCATCAGCAAGTGCAGCCCCGCCCGGACTCCCACGGGAGCCGGGCTCCACCGCCATCAACAAAAACAGCTCCGCCCGGACTCCTACGGGAGCCGGGCTCCACCGCCATCAGCAAGCGCTGCTCCGCCCGGACTCCTACGGGAGCCGGGCTCCACCGCCATCAGCAAGCGCTGCTCCGCCCGAACTCCTACGGGAGCCGGGCTCCGCCGCCGACATCAAAACAGCTCCGCCCGGACTCCTACGGGAGCCGGGCTCCGCTCTCAGTATCAATTGCTGGTAAGCTCAGTCCGGACTCTTACGAGAGCCGGACTTCACCCTTGACTTTGTTTGCAGCACAGCTCCGCCCGGACTCCTACGGGAGCCGGGCTCCACCGACGACATCAGCAAGTGCAGCTCCGCCCGGACTCCTACGGGAGCCGGGCTCCGACGACATCAGCAAGCGCTGCTCCCCCCGGACTCCTACGGGAGCCGGGCTCCACCGCCATCAGCAAGCGCTGCTCCGGCTCTGCCGCCGACATCAAAACAGCTCCGCCCGGACTCCTACGGGAGCCGGGCTCCGCTCTCAATATCAATCGCTGATAAGCTCAATCCGGACTTCTATCAGAGCCGGACTTCACCCTTGACTTTGTTTGCAGCAGCTCCTCCCGGACTCTTACGGGAGCCGGACTCCACCTCCGACACCAGAACGGCTTCGCCCGGACTCCTACGGGAGCCGGGCTCCACCTCCGACATCAGAACGGCTTCGCCCGGACTCCTACGGGAGCCGGGCTCCACCTCCGACATCAGAACGGCTCCGCCCAGACTCCTACGGGAGCCAGGCTCCACCTCCGACATCAGAACGGCTCCGCCCGGACTCCTACGGGAGCCGGGCTCCACCTTCGACATCAGAGCGGCTCCGCCCGGACTACTACGGGAGCCGGGCTCTGCCTTCGACATCAGAGCGGTTCCGCCCGGGCTCCTACGGAGGCCGGACTCCAACCGCGGTCGAACCTCAATCGACAGATCCGCACCCCCTCGGCAGATCGCGACGACAATCATGATCCTGTTCCAGGTCCTACAGCGGATTCTACGCGGCTCCAGCAACGGACCCATTACTCCCTGACAGGCTGTAGAAAATGGCCACGATTCTGTCCCACTCCCTGCGGCAGGTGCTGCACGATCCCACTACTCACTGACAGCTAGCGGCAACGGACGCCGCCCCACTATCCGCAACAGGCCATACGTGGTAGACTATGACAACAGCCACGAGTCTACCCCACCACTCTCCATAATTAATTTCCCTGACCGTGGGCGGCCCACTACCAGACGGTTACACACGTCGCCATCAGTCCGTTGCCTCCCCCGCCTATAAAAAGGGGGGGGACTCAGATACGTTATTTTTTAAGCTCATTTTTCTTATCTCAAAACTCTGCTAAATTCTCCGTTCGAGCACTCCATTCTTGTTGAGGCAGAGAACTGACTTGAGCGTCGGAGGGTCTTGCCGGAGCAACCCCACCTCCGGTTTAGACTTCCCTTGCAGGTCCCGGCGATGACCGCGGCCTCCTCAACTCCAGCTTCTCCGGCGCAGGCGGATTTTTGCACCAACAGGATTGGCGCTAGAGGAAGGGCGCGAATCTTCGCAGCACCCTTGTTCTTAAAGGAGCGCTCAACGGATCCGCTTTCGGCCATCCTTTCCGGTACCCAAGCCTCCTTTCCCTGTCCGATGCCTTCTCGCGGGGTTTCTACACAACTACCTCTGGCTATGACCGCCGATAAAGGGTGGTCGGGCGACCAGTCTCTGCGGGATTTCGTTAATATCGTCTCGGGGGAATCCCAGCAGGAGGCGATCGGCAAATTAGCTGCACCCCCCAAGCGGCAAAAAGTCGAGGAACCCATAGCCTTCACTGAAGAAGACACCCAGGGAGTCCAATTCCCTCACAACGACGCGGTCGTAGTTTCCTTGAACATAGCAAATTATGATGTCCGTCGCATTCTCGTCGACAACGGAAGTTCGGCTGACATCTTGTTCTACAACGCCTTTTCAAGGATGACCACCCTTGGCGGTCATCTAAGGCCGATGTGCTCCCCCTTGATAGGGTTTACTGGTGATGCCGTTCCTACGGAAGGAACGATAGCTCTAACTGTGACCGCGTGTCAGCATCCAAAGCAGTCCAGGGCTCTGGTGAATTTCCTGGTGGTAAAGGCGCCATCTGCCTACAATGCAATTCTTGGCCGTCCCGGCCTCAATGCCCTCAGAGCCGTTGTTTCAACCTATCATTTGAAGTTGAAGTTCCCCACTGACAAGGGGATTGGAGAAGTTCCGGGAGACCAGGCGCTGGCCAGGCACTGCTACAATATTGCCCTGCAAAGAAGCGATCAAGCGGATCTTTGTCCAGTCGACGGGTTGGATGCGCGCGACGACCTCACTGAAGAGAGGGGCGGCCCAATCGAGGACCTGATACCAATTCCTTTGAATGATGGGAACGCGGAGCACGTGGTGTTGATTGGCTCCAACCTGGAGGAGGAGGTGCGGACGCATCTCGTGGACTTTCTCCGAAGAAATGCGGACGTTTTCGCATGGGTCCCGGCGGACATGCCGGGGATCGAAACAGAGGTCATGGAACATCATCTGGCGGTCGACCCTAAACATCGGCCAACAAAAGAAAAAATCCGGAGTCATGCCCCAGAGAGGCAGAAGGCGATAGCCAAGGAAGTGGATAAACTTCTCAAGGCCGGATTCATCAAGGAGGTCAATTATCCAGAGTGGATCTCCAATGTTGTCTTGGTCAAGAAAGCAAACGGCAAGTGGAGGATGTGTATCGACTTCAAAAAACTGAATAAAGCTTGCCCAAAGGACAGCTACCCCCTGCCCAGGATCGACCAACTGGTGGACGCTACCTCGGGCCACGAGCTTCTCACTTTTATGGATGCATTCTCCGGCTATAACCAGATTAGGATGGCATCGGAAGATGAAGAAAAGACTGCTTTTATCACTAGTCGCGGCCTTTACTGCTACAGGGTTATGCCGTTCGGCCTCAAGAACGCAGGCGCAACCTATCAGCGGTTGGTAAACAAAATCTTCAAAGAACAAATCGGCCGAAACATGGAGGTGTACGTGGACGATATGCTCGTGAAAAGTAGATCTTCCGAAAATCATGTTGCCGACCTCGAAGAAGCTTTTGGCGCTCTTCGAAAATACAGAATGAAGCTGAACCCGACCAAATGTGCTTTTGGGGTAACCTCAGGAAAGTTCCTGGGCTTCATGGTGTCGGGGCGTGGGATTGAGGCCAATCCGGAGAAAATTCGCGCCATCCAGGAGATGGCCGCCCCGCGGTCGATCAAGGAGGTTCAGTGCCTCACTGGGAGGATCGCAGCTCTTAATCGCTTTGTCGCGAGGTCGGCTGAGCGATGTTTGCCCTTCTTCCAAACCCTCAAACAGTCGAAGAACTTCTGTTGGACCCTTGAATGTCAACAGGCATTCGAGGAATTAAAGAGCTACCTTAGCTCACCTCCACTACTGGCAAAGCCCGAACCTGGGGAGGAGTTATTTTTGTACCTGGCAGTCTCTCCCACATCCCTCGCGGCAGTCCTTGTCAAGGAAGAAATAAAAATCCAGCGGTCGGTCTACTACATTAGCTGCGTGCTAAGGGACGCCGAGACCAGGTATACTAAATTAGAGAAACTGACCTACGCTTTGTTGATTGCAGCTCGGAGACTCCGACCTTACTTTCAAGGGCACACGGTGACGTTGCTCACCGACCAACCGATCAAAGCGGTTTTGCACCGAGCTGATATTTCTGAGAGAATGGCGAAATGGGCAATCGAGCTCACAGAATTCGACATCAACTACCAGCCTAGGCCGGCAATAAAGGCCCAGGTATTGGCGGATTTCATAGTAGAATGCACCGTCCCTGAGGAGGCCGAACCTGAGCAAAGCAAAATTGACGACCTGAAGACTCAACCGGACTCCTCCGACGAAGAAGCCAGTTCCTTCGATGGCTTTTGGACCCTCCACGTGGACGGATCTTCCAACATGACGGGCGCTGGTGCCGGCCTGATCTTGACCAGCCTGGAGGGAGTCGTCGCGGAGTACGCTCTGCGTTTCGGATTCCCCGCAACAAACAATGGAGCAGAATATGAAGCTCTAATCGCAGGATTGAGGGTCGCTAAGGAGCATGGAATAAACCAACTCCGGGTGCACAGCGATTCCCAACTTATAGTGGGACAAGTCAGCGGGAGCTTTGAAGCGCGGGAGGACAGTATGGCCAAATATCTTGAGAAGGTGAAGGAATTCACCCCCGCCTTCAACAATTTCGACATCAAGCAAATTCAAAGATCGGAGAATGCCAGAGCCGATTTTCTCTCCAAGCTAGCAACATCGGCTCCGGCCGAATTACCCAAAGGCGTCCTCTTTGAAGTTTTAAAGCACCCAAGTACGGAAGAACCGCAGCTCGTAATGGATATTGACCACGAGCCCAGCTGGGTCGACCCGCTGATAACCTATCTTAGAGATGGGATTCTCCCCCAAGACGCGAAAGAGGCCCGAAAACTCCGAAATCAGGCATCCCGGTACATCCTCTATGAGGGCAAATTGTACAAGAGATCGTACTCCTTGCCTCTCTTGAGATGTCTTCGACCCTCAGAAGCCGACTACGCTTTATGGGAAGTGCACGAGGGAGTTTGCGGAAGCCATTTGGGTGCCAGATCTCTATCCCACAAACTACTCCGCCAAGGGTACTACTGGCCCACAATGCATCATGATTCAATCGAATATGTCAAAAAATGCGATCGATGCCAAAGGTATGCCAACGTCCAGAGACAACCTGCTACCGAGCTCACACCCCTGAGTGCCCCATGGCCTTTTGCGCAATGGGGGATGGATATTCTTGGCCCCTTTCCCATGGCGTCTGGTCAAAGGAAATTCCTCCTTGTGGCAATCGACTACTTCACCAAATGGGTCGAGGCCGAACCACTAGCCAAAATCACAGAAGCGAAAGTGCAGGATTTCGTCTGGAAATCAATAGTGTGCAGGTTCGGTTTACCTCGAACACTGATCACTGATAATGGACGGCAATTCGCGGGAGCCAGATTTGCTGAATTCTGTGAAGACCTAAACATCTCCCACAAGTTCACATCAGTGGCCCATCCCCAGGCAAACGGTGAAGCCGAGGTAACGAACAGAACCCTTTTGCAGGGAATCAAGACAAGGCTTGAAAAAGCGAAAGAAACTTGGGCGGACGAGCTTTACCATGTGCTATGGGCATACCGAACTACCCGGAGGTTGCCTACGGGAGAGACTCCCTTTGCTCTAGCCTTTGGTACAAAAGCCGTCATCCCGATCGAACTTAAACTCCCGTCGGCACGAGTCGTGGCGTTCGACGAACCCCAGAATGCACAAGATCTCAGGGCCAACCTCGACCTACTGGAAGAAAGGCGGGAGATTGCTCAGGTCCGAGTGGCGGCCTACAGACAGAAGGTTGCCCGATATTATAACGCTCGAGTCAAGAATAGGACATTTAGAGTGGGGGATCTTGTACTCCGACGAGCTGCTGTTTCACAGCCGCAGGCCCAGGGGAAGCTAGCCCCAAATTGGGAAGGACCTTATGAGATCAAAGAAGTAGTCCGACCTGGGACTTATTATCTTAAGGAGCTCGGAGGGGCCGACCTCCCACGACCATGGAACTCAGAAAACTTACGGATATACTACCAGTGATTTCATCCTAATCGAAAAATGTGTGCCCACTTGTCTAGGGACAATTCAAGCAGACGGTATCAAAAACGAGAACGCAATCTTACAAAAGTCGAAGGCCCGGTTCCTTTAGACCGGATGGGGGGAGAGGCCTCACAACGCCCATATGTGCCCCCACAGCCCTGTTAGGGACAGGAGGAGAACCTCGCCCTAACTTGAGCAAAGTGAAGGCCCGGTTCCTTTAGACCGGATGGGGGGAAAGGCCTCACAACGCCCATATGTGCCCCCACAGCCCTGTTAGGGACAGGAGGAGAACCTCGCCCTAACTTGAGCAAAGTCGAAGGCCCGGTTCCTTTAGACCGGATGGGGGGAGAGGCCTCACAACGCCCATATGTGCCCCCACAGCCCTGTTAGGGACAGGAGGAGAACCTCGCCCTAACTTGAGCAAAGTCGAAGGCCGATTCCTTTAGACCGGATGGGGGGAGAGGCCTCACAACGCCCATATGTGCCCCCATAGCCCTGTTAGGGACAGGAGGAGAACCTCGCCCTAATTAAGCAAAGTCGAAGGCCCGGTTCCTTTAGACCAGACGGGGGGAGAGGCCTCGCAGCGCCCATACGTGCCCCCGCAGCCCTGTCAGGAACAGGAGGAGAACCTCGTCCTGACATGAGCGGAGAGTAAGGCCCGGACTCCTACGGGAGCCGGGTTCCGCCACCAAAAGGTTTCACCCGGACTCCTACGGGAGCCGGGTTCCGCCACCAAAAGGTTTCGCCCGGACTCCTACGGGAGCCGGGTTCCGTCACCAAAAGGTTTCGCCCGGACTCCTACGGGAGCCGGGCTTCGCCACGAAAAGGCTTCGCCCGGACTCCTACGGGAGCCGGGCTCCACCTTCGACATTAGAGCGGCTCCGCCCGGACTTCTACGGAAGCTAGACTTTACTTATGACTTTGATTACAGAAAAACTTTACCCTACTTCTTCCAGGAGCTTCTTCGAACCTAGCCCCAACTCCAGCGGAGAAAGATCCCAGCAAACCCGATAAGTGGACATCTCCCAACAGCAGGAAAAACCGAAAAGAAGCCCGGCGAAAGACGACCCCACATAAACTGAAAAGGTCGCCGACGGTCTTGGAACAGCATGACACAGGCAAAGAGAAGGAAAGAAGTTCGACAGACAATTATTTGACACGAGAGGTAAACAAGGTACTGAAATCACTATTTTATTTGATAGAAGCACACATTACAGGACCCGGCGGGTCAGGAAAAAGAGAAAAAGAAAATACATGTCTCGCAAAGCACGGTTCAGGCAGGATGAATCGGAGGCCGATCCAAGCTGCAAATTCCTCTTCCCGTCTCTGTTCTTCTCAGTCGCATTCTCTAGTGCGTGTAACATCTCTCGCCCCATCTCTCTTCATTCTGTCCCCAAAGTTCCGACCTTAGCGAGAAAGGGGTGGGATTGATCTCCGAAGGCGGCGGGGGTAACAACGGCAATAACGAAGACCTGTTTCAAGAAGAGCCGTAGCCATGACGGCCGCCACCTGAGACGCTCCGACAAGGTCGGCATGCGCTACTTCCACCGTCTCCGCAATAAGTTCTACCGCCCCGCCGTCGACCGTCTCTGGTCCCTTGGCCCCGACGGCGTCAAGGATCCCGTCATGACTTGTGACGTCTATTCTGCCCTCTTGACCGGTATTGCCCCGCCTTACTGCTCTGAAATTTGCGGGCAGAATAGCTTCTACAACAGCCCCCGATATTAAACCCCTGTTGTTGAAGGAATTCTTCCTTGGGCCCCCTCTGAGATGACAGAGATTCTCACCGTCCGTCGTCCTCCTCCTCACCTTCCTCCAAGCCCTAACAATCCCCTCAAGAACAGCCTCCAGAGTTGAGGACATGGTGTGGAAACCCTACGAGAAGGATTGATGGGCAAAAGGCGGCGAGAATTGGCACGAGGGGAGCAAGACTCTCAGGGGAAAAGAAGAACGCCGGGATGAGACCGTGAATGGATCGAAGGGTTTAAATAGCCGGCGGATCCTGGCGCAGTTATGACGGCAAGAATTCCTGGGCCAGATGGTGTGTGCCGCGTGTCGCGCTTATCCGCTTCGTTGCTATCGAGGGTTGACCGCTCACAGATTCCCACAGGGCGACGCCTGGGATCGCGTTTCAACGGGGGTTTCGAAAAGACTTTTCAAGTCGCCTTTGCCAAAAAATAGATTCTGACACGCGCACAATAAGTGGGGGCAGCCGCGCACAGGGATCGAGGAGGCAATTTCGGCTGCGCATCTCTCTCTGTGTACTTCCTTCGCTTGAAATTCAAACTTGAAAGTAGGGGGACTGGTGTTGGGTATAAAATACCCGCGGCCGAAATTCCCATCAGAACGGCTCTGCCCGGACTCCTACGGGAGTCGGACTCCACCTCCGACATCAGAAAGGCTCAGCCCGGACTCCTACGGGAGCCAGGCTCCACCGACGGCATCAGCACAGCTCCGCCCGGACTCCTACGGGAGCCGGGCTCCACCGCCATCAGCAAGTGCAGCTCCGCCCGGACTCCTACAGGAGTCAGGCTCCACCGCCATCAGCAAAAATAGCTCCGCCCGGACTCCTACGGGAGCCGGGCTCCACCGCCATCAGCAAGCGCTGCTCCGCCCGTACTCCTACGGGAGCCGGGCTCCGCCGCCAACATCAAAACAGCTCCGCCCGGACTCCTACGGGAGCCGGGCTCCGCTCTCAATATCAATCGCTGGTAAGCTCAATCCGGACTCCTATCAGAGCCGGACTTCACCCTTGACTTTGTTTGCAGCAGCTCCTCCCGGACTCCTACGGGAGCCGGACTCCACCTCCGACACCAGAACGGCTCCGCCCGGACTCCTACGGGAGCCGGGCTCCACCTCCGACATCAGAACGGCTCCGCCCGGACTCCTACGGGAGCCGGGCTCCACCTTCAACATCAGAGCGGCTCTGCCCGGACTCCTACGAGAGCCAGACTCCACCTCCGACACCAGAACGGCTCCGCCCGGACTCCTACGGGAGCCGGGCTCCACCTCCGACATCAGAACGGCTCCGCCCGGACTCCTACGGGAGTCGGGCTCCACCTTCGACATCAGAGCGGCTCCGCCCGGACTCCTACGGGAGCCGGGCTCCACCTTCGACATCAGAGCGGTTCCGCCCAGGATCCTACGGAGGCCGGACTCCAACCGCGGCCGAACCTCAATCGACAGATCCCCACCCCCTCGGCAGATCGCGACAACAATCATGATCCTGTTCCAGGTCCTACAGCAGATTCTACGTGGCTCCAGCAACGGACCCATTACTCCCTGACAGGCTGTAGCAAACGGCCACGATTCTGTCCCACTCCCTGCGGCAGGTGCTGCACGATCCCACTACTCACTGACAGCTAGCGGCAACGGACGCCGCCCCACTATCCGCAACAGGCCATACGTGGCAGACTATGACAACAGTCACGAGTCTACCCCACCACTCTCCACAATTAATTTCCCTGACCGTGGGCGGCCCACTACCAGACGGTTACACACGTCGCCATCAGTCCGTTGCCTCCCCCGCCTATAAAAAGGGGGGACTCAGATACGTTATTTTTTTAAGCTCATTTTTCTTATCTCAAAACTCTGCTAAATTCTCCGTTCGAGCACTCCATTCTTGTTGAGGCAGAGAACTGACTTGAGCGTCGGAGGGTCTTGCCGGAGCAACCCCACCTCCGGTTTAGACTTCCCTTGCAGGTCCCGGCGGCGACCGCGGCCTCCTCAACTCCAGCTTCTCCGGCGCAGGCGGATTTTTGCACCAACATATTCCTTATGATGAATCTGCCAGATAACTTTATCATTTTATAATTTGTATAACTGTATGGAGTACAATCATCTATAATATAGATGATTAGCTTTATGACATATTTTCTAACATCTCGGAGTTGGAACATGTATTTTGATAAAGTGATCAGAATATATAGTTTCATTAAGAATGGAGAGGAACCTTGCATATACAAGTCGGTTAATAACTCTATTATAGTATTTCTTGATTTGTATATAGATAATATTCTCTTAATCGAGAATAACATCCCTGTATTATAGAGAATAAAAATTTGGTTGTCATCACAGTTCTCCATGAAAGATTTGAGAGAAGCATCTTTCATCCTTGGAATGAAGATCTACAGAGATAGATCTAAAAAGTTACTTGGATTATCAGTCGATGTACATTGATACTATATTGAAAAGGTTCAGCATAGAGAATTTTAAGAAAGGCTATCTTCTGATAGACCAAAGAATTTCTCTCTCGAAGTACGATTGTCTGATAACTCCTCAAGAGAAAGAGCGTATGAGTAGAATTTTATATACTTCAGCAATGGGATCTATTATGTATGCCATGACATGTACGTGACCAGATATGGCATACTCACTAGTCCGATCCAGGTGAGAACTACTGGAAGGTCGTAAAGATTATCCTTAAGTATTTGAGAAATATTAAGGATCAGTGGCTTATATATAGAGAATCTTACTTAAAACTTATAGAGTTTACTGACTCTAATTTTCAGTCAGATTATGATGACAGTAAGAGCATGTTGGGATATATTTATATCCTAAATGGTGGAGCAATCTGTTAGAAGAGTTTCAAGCAGCATACTATGATCGACTTTACTTATGAGGCAGAATATATTACGGCATCTGATGCTACGAAGGAAGTTGTGGTTATGAAAATTCATCAACGAGCTCGGAGTGGCACCCTCCCTTGATGGCCCTGTCTTGTTGCACTACGACAGAATTGACGTCATTGCTCAAGCGAAAGAACTGAAGTCACATCAGCAGATCAAGTATATTTTGTGCCGCTACCACCTAGTTTGGGAGATCGTGGATCGAGATGATATCGAGCTTCAAAATATCAACGAAAAGGAGAACCTGACCTATCCATTTACTAAATCCCTCGATGTCAAGGAGTTCGAAGACTATAAATCAGAGATGGATATACAATACTATACCAATTGGCTTTAGTCCAAGTGAAAGTTGTTGGGAATTGTGTCTCAAAGTCAATCATCAGTCTGTTGACGGTTGTACCTATAATTATAATTATATATAAATTATTAAATTAATAAATATTATTCAATTTTTTCATCACTGTGTTCATCTTATTTTGAGCTCCTATTATGTGATGAAGTCCTTAGAACTATTTGATTCGATATAGGAGGATATACTGTTTAGTCCTGTTGGTGCAAAAATCCGCCTGCGCCGGAGAAGCTGGAGTAGAGGAGGCCGCGGTCGCCGCCGGGACCTGCAAGGGAAGTCTAAACCGGAGGTGGGGTTGCTCCGGCAAGACCCTCCAACGCTCAAGTCAGTTCTCTGCCTCAACAAGAATGGAGTGCTCGAACAGAGAATTTAGCAGAGTTTTGAGATAAAAAAAATGAGCTTAAAAAATAACGTATCTGAGTCCCCCCTTTTATAGGCGGGGGAGGCAACGGACTGATGGCGACGTGTGTAACTGCCTGTTAGTGGGCCGCCCATGGTCAGGGGAATTGATTGCGAAAGATAATGGAGCGGACACGTGGGTATCACCTCGACTTGCCACGTGGAATCCGTTATGAAGGGTGGAGCAGCGTCCGTCGTCAGGGGAATCGCATGGTATCCGTCGCAGGAGGTGGAGCAGGTTCGTGGCCGTTACTGTGGCCTGCCAGGGGGATAATGGAGCTGTGCGGAGTCCACCACAGGAGGTGGAGCAGGGTCGCAGCCGTTTTGAGGGCCTGTCAGGGGGCGTGGATCTGTCGATTGAAGCTCGGCAATGGTCGGAGCCGTCGTGAGCGGAGCCCGGCTCCCGTAGGAGTCTGGGCGGAGCTGTTCTAATGTCGGCGGTGGAGTCCGGCTCCCGTAGGAGTCCGGGCAGAGCAGCGCTTGCTGACGGTGGTGGAGTCCGGCTCCCGTAGGAGTCCGGGCGAAGCAGCGCTTACTGATGGCGGTGGAGCCCGGCTCCCGTAGGAGTCCGGGCGGAGCTGCGCTGCAAACAAAGTCAAGGGTGAAGTCCAGCTCTCGTAAGAGTCCGGACTGAGCTTACCAGCAATTGATATTGAGAGCGGAGCCCGGCTCCCGTAGGAGTCCGGGCGGAGCTGCTTTGATGTCGGCGGCGGAGCCCGGCTCCCGTAGGAGTCCGGGCGGAGCAGCGCTTGCTGATGGCGGTGGAGCCCGGCTCCCGTAGGAGTCCGGGCGGAGCTGCACTTGCTGATGTCGTCGGAGCCCAGCTCCCGTAGGAGTCCGGGCGGAGCTGCACTTGCTGATGCCGGTGGAGCCTGGCTCCCGTAGGAGTCCGGGCGGAGCCGCACTTGCTGATGTCGTCGGTGGAGCCCGGCTCCCGTAGGAGTCCGGGCGGAGCTGCGCTGCAAACAAGTCAAGGGTGAAGTCCGACTCTCGTAAGAGTCCGGACTGAGCTTACCAGCAATTGATATTGAGAGCGGAGCCTGGCTCCCGTAGGAGTCCGGGCGGAGCTGCTTTGATGTCGGCGGCGGAGCCCGGCTCCCGTAGGAGTCCGGGGGGAGCAGCGCTTGCTGATGGCGGTGGAGCCCGGCTCCCGTAAGAGTCCGGGCGGAGCTGCACTTGCTGATGTCGTCAGAGCCCGGCTCCCGTAGGAGTCCGGGCGGAGCTGCACTTGCTGATGCCGGTGGAGCCCGGCTCCCGTAGGAGTCCGGGCGGAGCCGCACTTGCTGATGTCGTCGGTGGAGCCCGGCTCCCGTAGGAGTCCGGGCAGAGCTGCGCTGCAAACAAAGTCAAGGGTGTAGTCCGGCTCTCGTAAGAGTCCGGACTGAGCTTACCAGCAATTGATATTGAGAGCGGAGCCCGGCTCCCGTAGGAGCCCGGACGGAGCTGTTTTGATGTCGGCGGCGGAGCCCGACTCCCGTAGGAGTCCGGGCGGAGCAGCGCTTGCTGATGGCGGTGGAGCTCGACTCCCGTAGGAGTCCGGGCGGAGCTGCACTTGCTGATGTCGGTGGAGCCCGGCTCCCGTAGGAGTCCGGGCGGAGCTGCATTTGCTGATGTCGTCGGAGCCCGGCTCCCGTAGGAGTCCGGGCGGAGCTGCACTTCCTGATGGCGGTGGAGCCCGGCTCCCGTAGGAGTCCGGGCGGAGCTGCACTTGCTGATGTCGTCGGAGCCCGACTCCCGTAGGAGTCCGGGCGGAGCTACACTTGCTGATGCCGGTGGAGCCCGGCTCCCGTAGGAGTCCTGGCGGAGCCGCACTTGCTGATGTCGTCGGTGGAGCCCGGCTCTCGTAGGAGTCCGGGCGGAGCTGCGCTGCAAACAAGTCAAGGGTGAAGTCCGGCTCTCGTAAGAGTCCGGACTGAGCTTACCAGCAATTGATATTGAGAGCGGAGCCCGGCTCCCGTAGGAGTCCGGGCGGAGCTGCTTTGATGTCGGCGGCGGAGCCCGGCTCCCGTAGGAGTCCGGGCGGAGCAGCGCTTGCTGATGGCGGTGGAGCCCGGCTCCCGTAGGAGTCCGGGCGGAGCTGCACTTGTTGATGTCGTCGGAGCCCGGCTCCCGTAGGAGTCCGGGCGGAGCTGCACTTGCTGATGCCGGTGGAGCCCGGCTCCCGTAGGAGTCCGGGCGGAGCCGCACTTGCTGATGTCGTCGGTGGAGCCCGGCTCCTGTAGGAGTCCGGGCGGAGCTGCGCTGCAAACAAAGTCAAGGGTGAAGTCCGGCTCTCGTAAGAGTCCGGACTGAGCTTACCAGCAATTGATATTGAGAGCGGAGCCCGGCTCCCGTAGGAGTCCGGACGGAGCTGTTTTGATGTCGGCGGCGGAGCCCGGCTCCCGTAGGAGTCTGGGCGGAGCAGCGCTTGCTGATGGCGGTGGAGCCCGGCTCCCGTAGGAGTCTGGGCGGAGCTGCACTTACTGATGTCGGTGTAGCCCGGCTCCCGTAGGAGTCCGGGCGGAGCTGCATTTGCTGATGTCGTCGGAGCCCGGCTCCCGTAGGAGTCCGGGCGGAGCTGCACTTGCTGATGGCGGTTCCGCCGTGGGTTCCGGCTGTGGGTATTTTATACCCAACACCAGTCCCCCTACATCCGAGTTTTGAATTTCAAACGAAGGAAGTACACAGAAGTACAGCCGGAACCGTCCCTTCGAATCCCGCGCCCTGCCGCTCCCAAATATTTTGGCATTAAATGAGCGCGTGCCGGAGTCTTTTCGAATTGGGGCAGAACGAGGGGACGCTTCGAAGACCCCGCAGGTACGCTGGCCTTGGTACGACGCAATTATGGCCCTGCTAACCGCCAGCCGCCTTCAGCCGTCTGCCACGGGGAGTGGGACGCGTGTCGAGCGCGGACTGGCCTGGGGGGATTGGAGATCATTATGGCGCCGGATCCCAGGGTCTATTTAAACCCGTCCTCCCCCCTTCAGGCATCCTACTCCATTTTTGATTTTCGCTGGCGTCCGTCATCTCCCCGAGAGTCTGCTCTCGCGAACGCCCTTTCGAGCTGTAGGCGCCTTCCGTCTCTCGCCCCCCGGGTCCTCAGAGCAAGATAGGTTAGTGCCCACCTTCTTTTCACCGCCTAGGGATCTTTCGTCTTTTCATTCTCTTCGTGTCTTCCTCCGGGTTGACCTTTGGCGCTTCGTTCCCCTCTCAATTTGCCTTTCTAGGGCCCTTTAGGTTCTTCTCCGAGAAAAAATATCTTCTGAATCTTCTGTCCCTGTAAGTTCTGGGAGTTCTTCTGCTTCGAACCCCCAGGCCCCCGTTTCTGCGGATGAACCCGCGCTCGGGGCAGGGTCTCGCCCGGTTTTCGCACCGGGCGCCATTTCGTGTTCGTCGACTCCGGACGAACTTCTCCTGATAAGGGCTCGATACGGGGTCCCTGCGGAGTACGACCTGGAGCTTTCTGGCCCCTCTGATAGGGCCAGCGCTCCCCCTCCCGGCCGCTTTTGTCTGTATCAGGAGGCCTTTCGTGCCGGGCTTCGGCTTCCGCTCCCAAACTTCGTCGCCGCCTTCTTTCGCTTTTTAGATATTTCACTTGCTTCTGTTGCCCCGAATTCCTTTAGGTTTTTAATAGGGTTTCTCTCTCTCTGCCACATAGCCGAGGTCCAGCCATCCCTCTCCTTATTCAGACATTTCTATACCTTCAAACGCCATCCTTCAGCGAAGGACTGGTGGTACTTCTCCCCTCAGTTCGGCAAGAAGGGGTTGCTGAAGGGCGCCCCTTCTTCGATTCACAACTGGAAGGAGAAATTCCTCTTTGTTTACTGCCCGACCCTGGAATTGGGCCTACCCCCTTGGGGGTCTCTAAGGGATTCCGTCCGCCGGGCTCCTGGCCTAGGAGAGGATGACCTTCAGGCCGCCCAGAAGCTCCTGAGCTATCCCGCTCCTTCCCTTCCAAACCTACTGAGGGAGCCGCTTCTCTTCAACATCGGCCTGAGCCCTCAAGATCCAGCAAGTATACATCTTTCCTTTTCTTGTCTTCTTCTTCCCTCTCTTCCTTTCTCTCTCCTTTTTCCTCTTTCTTCTTTTCTCTTTTTTTTTTTTTTTTTTTTTTTGGACTGACTGGTGCTGCTTTTTCCTTCTTCTTTTCTTTTCCCCCCTTTTTTTTTTTTTTTTTTTTTTTTTTTTTTTTAGCAATGGACGCCGAAGCCACACGGATGCTTGCCAAGGCTATGAGAGCCCAGAAAAGGAAGGGCGCGATGACTTCCGGCTCGGCGAAGAGGGCCAGGGTGGAGGAGACGAGCCTGGCCACGCCCGTCCAGGCGACCCCGGCGGTCGACATTCCTTCGGATGCCGAGCCAGCGGCCCCCCGGGCTCCCCCAGGGAGCCCACCGACTGGGGTCCCAATTCTGGAGGTTCGCCCCGCGGAGGCGCCTGCCGCGGGGAGGAGGAGAAAATCGGTGGCCCGCAGGCCGAGCAGCCACCGAGCCGCTGCAGACGAGTCCGTCTGCTCCGAGGGGGGATCGGAGAATCCCTTCAACGACAAGGCTCTAATCCGCCGGCTGCTCGATGGTTGCATCCTGTCCGATGTCATGGAGAGGATCGACCGCGCCGATCCCGAGCAGCGGGCTTGGGACACCTTGGGGTCCTTTCTTGAGGTAAGCGGATTTTTATTTGCACAGTTGCCTCGGTCTTTGTTGTAATTCTCCATCTGTCTTTGCAGATCGGGCACCAGCTCTTCGCCTATGTCGAGGTGTCGGGCCGCATGAGAAGGGATCTCCTCCGGGCGGAGGAGCGCTGCCAAGACGAGGTTGTTCGTCTTCAAGCGAAGACGGCCGAGGTGGCCGCCCTCCGGGAGGCCCTGGAGAGAGAGAGACAGGACCGGGAAGAGGAAAGACAAGCCCGGGAGGAGGAGAGACAAGCCCGGGAGGCGGAGAGACGGAGCCTGGAGGAGTCGGTGAGGAAGGCGGAGGCCGAGGTCGCCCAGCTGGCCGAGCAAACTCCGGTTCTGGTCTCGGAGGCCAGGACCCTTGCGGTGGAGGAGTTCAAGGCCTCCGCGGAGATGAGGGAGCTGAACGTCCAGTTCGGCCTGGAGGCATTTACCAAAGGGTTTGAGCTTTGCCGGGAGAAGGTGGCCAGCAGATATCCCGATCTTGGCCTCGAATTCTTGGAGGAGTCCGACGACGAGGCCGGCCCTTCGCCCGCCGCCACAGCAGTTGCACCCCCGCGCCGAACTCTCCACCCCCCGCTCCCGAGGTCTGAGACCTCCGACCTTGTATCTTTCTTTTGTTATCATGCTTCCTTTTCATTTGTCTTCAAGATCAATTAATAAAGCCGAATTTCTTTTTGTGGATGATTTTTTCCTCCCTCTGCTCCTTCTTTCCGGCCTTTCTTCTTGTAACGAATCGGTCTTTGACGTTGCCTCTTCCAATGGCAGCGCCCCGCCGAAGCACTCCCCCTGCCCCTGGGGGTCCCGCTGAAGTCGACTATCCAGCGGCTCAAAAAGGAGGTCCTCCACTTGACGAAGAAGTTGAAAAAGTCGGAGGGCGAGCTCCGCCAGGCGAAAAAATGCTACTCCGAGGCGCTGCCGAGGCCGCCCACTTCAGGAGTATCCAAGTGAGGGCGATCATGGACTACAGTCGGAGGAAGGCGAGCTTCACAAAAGAGCTTGAGGAATGTAAGAAGAGCGCCAGTGACCGAACTTGGGCTCAAGAGGCCAGGATCAGCGCCCTTAAAGTGGAGCTGTCGGCTGCCAAGAGGAGGATCGGCCAGCTGGAAGGGAACTCACCCCGACTCACAGCGCGGGATGAGCAGATATGGTCACAAAAAGTTTTCGACCTCCAGAAGCAGCTTCAAGATGCTGAGATGAGCCACGATGTGCAGCGGGCCAGCTGGCGCCGACAGGTAGAGGAGTACAAGGGGAGATTCCGTCGAGCGGCGGACGAGGTAGTCCGTCTCCAGAGGCAGTTGGTTACTAGGGCGCAGCTTGCTAACGCCCAAGATAACGAAGAGCTCCAAGCCCTGAGAGGCTCTGTCGAAGGGATTTCTGTCTCCCTTGGGGAGAAGACAGCTGAGCTACAACAAGTAAAAATTCAACTGGGGCTTGAGCGGAAGGCCGTCGCGGACGCAGAGGCGGAGTCTGAAGTGTTGCGGAAGTGGCATCGGGAAGCGGAGGCTGAGGTCCGGCGACTTCGTCAGGCGCTCCAGGACATGCTGCGAAAGAAGGAAGAACTAGAAGAAACGGTGGAGAGCCTGAGGCCGTCCTGGTTGAGGGATGCAGGTGGCGACTCAAGGTCGGAGGAGGCAGGGCCCCCTTAGAGCCCCTTTGTCTTTATGTAGCTATTTTCTTTTTGTCGTTTTGTTTTTCTTTTTCTGGCCGCTCTGGCTTTGTAGTGTATATATTGAAAATGGAAAAAGGAGCGCTTTGTGTTACCTTGTTCACGTGTAGTACTGATAATGTCGATTGTTGGACCTTTCTTGTCGTTTGGCTTGTTTGATGTAGATGTCGCCGTGGGGGGGGGGAGCTCCTTCCTTCCATCCGATCTTGTTGCGCGGCCGAGTCTTGCTACCATCATTGACCCCTGTCGTAGAAGTGGCGATGAGAGCCCGGCTCCCGTGGGAGTCCGGGCGAAGTCTTACCGGGCGACGGAACCCGGCTCCCGTAGGAGTCCGGGTGAAGCCTGGCTTGGCGGCGGAACCCGGCTCCCGTAGGAGTCCGGGTGAAGTCTGGCTTGGCGGCGGAACCCGGCTCCCGTAGGAGTCCGGGTGAAGTCTTGCTTGGCGGCGGAACCCGGCTCCCGTAGGAGTCCGGGTGAAGTCTTGCTTGGCGGCGGAACCCGGCTCCCGTAGGAGTCCGGGTGAAGTCTTGCTTGGCGGCGGAACCCGGCTCCCGTAGGAGTCCGGGTGAAGTCTTGCTTGGCGGCGGCACCCGGCTCCCGTAGGAGTCCGGGTGAAGTCTTGCTTGGCGGCGGAACCCGGCTCCCGTAGGAGTCCGGGTGAAGTCTTCGTAGCTTCTGGCGGCGGAACCCGGCTCCCGTAGGAGTCCGGGTGAAGTCTTGCTTGGCGGCGGACCCGGCTCCCGTAGGAGTCCGGGTGAAGTTTTACCTTGGCGGTGGAACCCGGCTCCCGTAGGAGTCCGGGTGGAGCCTACCTTTGCGGCGGAGCCCGGCTCCCGTAGGAGTCCGGGTGAAGCTTTACCTTGGCGGTGGAACCCGGCTCCCGTAGGAGTCCGGGTGGAGCCTACCTTTGCGGCGGAACCCGGCTCCCGTAGGAGTCCGGGTCTTCCATTTTGCTTGGGCCGGTGGCGAGGTTCTCGTCATCAGCCTGGCTTGTGGGGGCGCGTTAGGGCGCTGTAAGGCCTCTCCCCCCTCCGGTCTAAAAGAACCGGGCCTTCAACTTTGCTCATGTCAGGACGAGGTTCTCCTCCTGTTCCTGACATGGCTATGGGGGCACATTAGGGCGTTGCAAGGCCTCTCCCCCCGTCCGGTCTAAAAGAACCGGGCCTTCGACATTGCTCAAGTTAGGGCGAGGTTTTCCTCCTGTCCCTAACAGGGCTGTGGGGGCACATTAGGGCGTTGTAAGGCCTCTCCCCCCATCCGGTCTAAAAGAACCGGGCCTTCGACATTGCTCAAGTTAGGGCGAGGTTTTCCTCCTGTCCCTAACAGGGCTGTGGGGGCACATTAGGGCGTTGTAAGGCCTCTCCCCCCATCCGGTCTAAAAGAACCGGGCCTTTGACTTTGCTCAAGTTAGGGCGAGGTTTTCCTCCTGTCCCTAACAGGGCTGTGGGGGCACATTAGGGCGTTGTAAGGCCTCTCCCCCCATCCGGTCTAAAAGAACCGGCCTTTGACTTTGCTCATGTCAGGACGAGGTTCTCCTCCTGTTCCTGACACGGCCGTTGTTTTTTGGAGAGGTCATATACAGTCATAATACATCCGCGTTAAGCAGGAGGGGTGCGTTAGCTAGAAAGAAAGTAGATTCAAAATGAACAGTAAGCAATACATTTACAGTTCTCCCGCTCCTCCTTGAGGCCCTCCGGCGATGGAGTCGATGGTCCCGATAGGAGGCCGGTCTCCGGGCTGCTCCTCCCTCTTCTGTGGTTCGGGCGGTGGGAGGGCTCTTGGCCGGTCTCCTCTACCCTCAGGCCTGCGGCGGATGAATCTGTCGAGCCGACCTCGCCGGATGAGCTCCTCGATCTCGTCCTGGAGCTGGATACACTCTTCGGTGTCGTGGCCGTGGTCGCGGTGGTAGAGGCAGAACTTGTTGGGGTTGCGCTTCCCGGGGTGCGTGCGCATCCTCTCCGGCCTAGGGATCAGCTCCCTGACCTCCATCAGTACCTAGGCCTTCGAGGTGTTGAGGGGGGCGTAGCTGCGGAACTTCCCTGGAGGGAACCCCGTCGAAACCTGCTGTCCGGGCTTCTCTGCCTGCGTGCCCGGGGTGGAGTATGGGCGCGCTTGTGCCCAGGAGGGGATCGGGAGCGAGGCCGGGCTTCCCTTGGCCTCTTCTCAACTGCGGGCTTGCCAGAATCTTCCGCCTGGCGTTCCCTCGCAGTCTCTTCATCCTTCATTTTGAAGGCCTCTTCCGCTCGGGCGTATCCTTCAGCCTGAGCCAGCAGATCAGCAAAATCCCTGGGGTACTTCTTCTCCTGGGAGTACAAGAGGTCATTCTTCTGAAGGCCACCTTTCAAGGCGGCCATGGCAACCGACTGGTCCAAGTTCCGGACCTCCAACGCCGCGATGTTGAAGCGGTTGATGTAGGCCCGTATGGACTCCCCTTCCCTCTGCTTGATGTTGATGAGGGACTCCGAACCTTTTCGGGGACGTCGGCTGCTGACAAAATGGGCCACGAATTGGTGGCTCATTTGGTCGAAGGAGAAGATGGTACCCGGCTTCAGTGCCGAGTACCAGTTTCTTGCCGCTCCCTTCAAAGTAGACGGGAAAGCCCGGCATAAGATGGCGTCGGGGGCACCATGAAGCAGCATCATTGTCCGGAAGGCCTCCAGGTGGTCCACCGGGTCCGACGTCCCGTCGTAGCTTTCAAACTGGGGGAGCTTGAAATTCGGCGGGATCGATTCCTGCATAATCATTTGGGAGAAGGGAGGGTCAGTGCAGATATCCTCACCGTAAGCGGGAGGCGCATGGCGGAGTTCTTCGATCCGCCGGTTCATCTCCTGGAGCCTCCGATCCAGGAAATCCTCTCGACTTCGAGTCTCGAGGGTCCTTTGGCAGAACGGGGGCAGGGATCTCCCAGGGGTGGAGTCGTGGTCCGACTGAGGGCTCTCCACCCTTGGATTCGCCTTCTCGGGAAGGACGGGGCGGCTAGCCAAGGTGGCCCGCCCCACCGTCGGGTTCTGGCATTCCGGAGATGCCCCTTTCGGATGCGCTGACGCCTGCGGCGGCTGCTGCTGCATCGCCTGTACGGCCTCGACGAGGCCCTTGACCTGCTGCGCCAGCAAGTCAAACTGCTCCGCGCCGACCGCCGTCGCCGGAGGGGGAGGAGGAGCTGGCTGAGAAACGAGAGGGGAGGCCGGAGCCTGAGATCTTGCCGCGGAGGCCGTGGACCGCCGGGTGGACGCCCTGCGCGGAGGCATCGGGTGCCGGTCTCGCGGGGCAGGATTAGGGGTAAATGACGGAGAGATGGCCGGAGGTGGCTCCGTTGAGCGCTCCTTCAAGAACAAGGGTGCTGCGAAGATACAAGCCCCTTCCTCTAGCGCCAATCCTGTTGGTGCAAAAATCCGCCTGCGCCGGAGAAGCTGGAGTTGAGGAGGCCGCGGTCACCGTCGGGACCTGCAAGGGAAGTCTAAACCGGAGGTGGGGTTGCTCCGGCAAGACCCTCCGACGCTCAAGTCAGTTCTCTGCCTCAACAAGAATGGAGTGCTCGAACGGAGAATTTAGCAGAGTTTTGAGATAAGAGAAATGAGCTTAAAAAACAACGTATCTGAGTCCCCCCTTTTATAGGCGAGGGAGGCAACGGACTGATGGCGACGTGTGTAACTGCCTGTTAGTGGGCCGCCCATGGTCAGGGGAATTGATTGCGAAAGATAATGGAGCGGACACGTGGGTATCACCTCGACTTGCCATGTGGAATCCGTTATGAAGGGTGGAGCAGCGTCCGTCGTCAGGGGAATCGCATGGTATCCGTCGCAGGAGGTGGAGCAGGTTCGTGGCCGTTACTGTGGCCTGCCAGGGGAATAATGGAGCTGTGCGGAGTCCGCCACAGGAGGTGGAGCAGGGTCGCGGCCATTCCGGTGGCCTGCCAGGGGAATAATGGAGCTGTGCGGAGTCCACCACAGGAGGTGGAGCAGGGTCGCGGCCGTTTTGAGGGCCTGTCAGGGGGCGTGGATCTGTCGATTGAAGCTCGGCAATGGTCGGAGCCGTCGTGAGCGGAGCCCGGCTCCCGTAGGAGTCCGGGCGGTGCTGTTCTGATGTCGGCGGTGGAGTCCGGCTCCCGTAGGAGTCCGGGCGGAGCAGCGCTTGCTGACGGCGGTGGAGTCCGGCTCCCGTAGGAGTCCGGGCGAAGCAGCGCTTACTGATGGCGGTGGAGCCCGGCTCCCGTAGGAGTCCGGGCGGAGCTGCGCTGCAAACAAAGTCAAGGGTGAAGTCCGGCTCTCGTAGGAGTCCGGACTGAGCTTACCAGCAATTGATATTGAGAGCGGAGCCCGGCTCCCGTAGGAGTCCGGGTGGAGCTGCTTTGATGTCGGCGGCGGAGCCCGGCTCCCGTAGGAGTCCGGGCGGAGCAGCGCTTGCTGATGGCGGTGGAGCCCGGCTCCCGTAGGAGTCCGGGCGGAGCTGCGCTGCAAACAAAGTCAAGGGTGAAGTCCGGCTCTCGTAGGAGTCCGGACTGAGCTTACCAGCAATTGATATTGAGAGCGGAGCCCGGCTCTCGTAGGAGTCCGAGCGGAGCTGCTTTGATGTCGGCGGTGGAGCCCGGCTCCCGTAGGAGTCCGGGCGGAGCAGCGCTTGCTGATGGCGGTGGAGCCCGGCTCCCGTAGGAGTCCGGGCGGAGCTGCGCTGCAAACAAAGTCAAGGGTGAAGTCCGGCTCTCGTAGGAGTCCGGACTGAGCTTACCAGCAATTGATATTGAGAGCGGAGCCCGGCTCCCGTAGGAGTCCGGGCGGAGCTGCTTTGATGTCGGCGGCAGAGCCCGGCTCCCGTAGGAGTCCGGGCGGAGCAGCGCTTGCTGATGTCGTCGGAGCCCGGCTCCCGTAGGAGTCCGGGCGGAGCTGCATTTGCTGATGTCGTCGGAGCCCGGCTCCCGTAGGAGTCCGGGCGGAGCTGCACTTGCTGATGGCGGTTCCGCCGTGGGTTCCGGCTGTGGGTATTTTATACCCAACAACTCTTGTAAGTAATTGTTCTTGTTTTTGGAGGATTTTCAAAACAAGAAAAGGTTGATCCGAACCTGAAATTGGAGTGTTTTGAGTTTACTTGTACCCGAGAAATAAGTAGACTAGCTTGGGATAGCTAGTGTCAGAGTTTCCGATGTTTTGTATTCGGGTTGAATACAAGTATAGTGGATTGAAATTCCCAAGTAGGAGCTTGGGGAGTGGATGTAGATGCAAGGTTGGCACCGAACCACTATAAATCCTTGTGTTTGTGGTGTGCTTTATCGCTTCACTTTATTTCTTTATTATATTCTTGCATTCCTGCTTTAGGTAATTAATATTGAATTAAAATCCTTGTCTTGTTCATCATAAGTAATTAATTAAGTCTAAAATTTTTAGAAACCCAATTCACCCCCCCCTCTTGGGTTGCATAGCTGGGCAACAGCGCCCCCTCTCTTCCTTTTATTGCATGCCACAATAAAACCCTAACGCCCTACCTCCCACTCTATAAATAGTGTCCTATGACCTCCATCTTTTGATCATCAGCCCCCTTGTGGGGATCATCCCCTCCTTCTCTTCTCCATCAAACCAACGTCTAAGTTTCTTTCCAAGCTACCCTCTCTCTCTCCTTCTTTCTCTCTTCTCTGTAAGACTAGGGGAGGGACTAACCCTAGCAACCCATCTTCTTTTTTCTTGCCACCACCATACTCCTTCATAGATCCCTTCTCCACATCCCAAGAAGTCTAGAGGAGGTCCTAACCCTAGCACGCCTTCCATCAAATCTAGAAA
>NC_025997.2:90876684-90891770 GCF_000442705.2 Elaeis guineensis
TCCTACGGGAGCCGGGCTCCACCGCCATCAGCAAGCGCTGCTCCGCCCGGACTCCTACGGGAGCCGGGCTCCACCGCCATCAGCAAGCGCTGCTCCGCCCGGACTCCTACGGGAGCCGGGCTCCGCCGCCGACATCAAAACAGCTCCGCCCGGACTCCTACGGGAGCCGGGCTCCGCTCTCAATATCAATTGCTGGTAAGCTCAGTCCAGACTCTTACGAGAGCCAGACTTCACCCTTGACTTTGTTTGCAGCGCAGCTCCGCCCGGACTCCTACGGGAGCCGGGCTCCACCGACGACATCAGCAAGTGCAGCTCCGCCCGGACTCCTACGGGAGCCGGGCTCCGACGACATCAGCAAGCGCTGCTCCGCCCGGACTCCTACGGGAGCCGGGCTCCACCGCCATCAGCAAGCGCTGCTCCGCCCGGACTCCTACGGGAGCCGGGCTCCGCCGCCGACATCAAAACAGCTCCGCCCGGACTCCTACGGGAGCCGGGCTCCGCTCTCAATATCAATCGCTGATAAGCTCAATCCGGACTCCTATCAGAGCTGGACTTCACCCTTGACTTTGTTTGCAGCAGCTCCTCCCGGACTCTTACGGGAGCCGGACTCCACCTCCGACACCAGAACGGCTTCGCCCGGACTCCTACGGGAGCCGGGCTCCACCTCCGACATCAGAACGGCTTCGCCCGGACTACTACGGGAGCCGGGCTCCACCTCCGACATCAGAACGGCTCCGCCCGGACTCCTATGGGAGCCGGGCTCCACCTCCGACATCAGAACGGCTCCGCCCGGACTCCTACAGGAGCCGGGCTCCACCTTCGACATCAGAGCGGCTCCGCCCGGACTACTACGGGAGCCGGGCTCCGCCTTCGACATCAGAGCGGTTCCGCCCGGGCTCCTACGGAGGCCGGACTCCAACCGCGGCCGAACCTCAATTGACAGATCCGCACCCCCTCGGCAGATCGCGACGACAATCATGATCCTGTTCCAGGTCCTACAGCGGATTCTACGCGGCTCCAGCAACGGACCCATTACTCCCTGACAGGCTGTAGAAAACGGCCACGATTCTGTCCCACTCCCTGCGGCAGGTGCTGCACGATCCCCCTACTCACTGACAGCTAGCGGCAACGGACGCCGCCCCACTATCCGCAACAGGCCATACGTGGCAGACTATGACAACAGCCACGAGTCTACCCCACCACTCTCCATAATTAATTTCCTTGACCGTGGGCGGCCCACTACCAGACGGTTATACACGTCGCCATCAGTCCGTTGCCTCCCCCTCCTATAAAAAGGGGGGGACTCAGATACGTTATTTTTTAAGCTCATTTTTCTTATCTCAAAACTCTGCTAAATTCTCCGTTCGAGCACTCCATTCTTGTTGAGGCAGAGAACTGACTTGAGCGTCGGAGGTTCTTGCCAGAGCAACCCCACCTCCGGTTTAGACTTCCCTTGTAGGTCCCGGCGACGACCGCGGCCTCCTCAACTCCAGCTTCTCCGGCGCAGGCGGATTTTTGCACCAACAGGTAACTCATTTATGAAAAATCTGCCTTGAAACTTATGGGATACACTGATTTCAGTTTCAGTCAGATCATGATGATAGCAAAAGCATGTCGGGATACATCTTTACCCTAAATGGTGAAGCTGTCTACTGAAAAAGTTTCAAGTAACACACCATAGTCGATTCTGTTTGCGAGGTGGAGTACATCGCGACATCCAATGCTGCAAAGGAAGCTATGGTTGAGAAAGTTCATCATCGAGCTTGGAGTGGCACCCTCCATCGATGGTCCAGTTCTACTTTATTGTGATAGTACTGGAGCCATAGCTCAGACAAAGGAGCCGAAGGCACATCAACGGATAAAGCATATTCTACGTCGCTACCATCTTGTTCGAGAAATCGTAGATCAAGGTGACATCGACCTTCAGAAAATTAACAGAAAGGATAACCTGACCAATCCATTAACTAAAGCATTTTCGATAAAGGAGTTCGAAGATCATAAAATGAAGATGGATATACAATACTATACTGATTGACTTTAGTACAAGTGAAAGTTGTTGGAAAATGTATTCCAAAGTCAATCGTCAGCCTATTGACGATTGTGCTATTTGATGTAATTGTATATGAATTAATTAATAAAATATTTATTTGATAATTTTCATCATAAGTTTGTATATCTTCTATATCGAACTTCTGTGTTATGATGAAAATTCTTAGGACTATTTTAAATTGATAAAGGAGGATTTATCATTTAGTCCTTAAATGAGTTCGTAACCAAATGATATACTATTACTAGGATGATAGACATATCAAGTGTAGGTCGTTGTGTGCCATATAGGTTGGTTGTCCTCTTAACCAAAGAGCATGGAGATGTTGGTATGGCATGCAGGTGAAATGTAAGAGTATATTTTATTGAATATGACCAACTCTGAAGCACTCTGCTGTCAAGAGTCACCCCAAAAAGATATGGGTATAAGTGTCCCTCCGATCTGAGATCACCACAGTGACTTGCAAGCAACTCACTGTGCTTTGGTGCTAGACTACTTGAATTTCTAATTCAGGATCGAAAGATTTTTGGACACAGTCAAATGTTTGTGAAGTCGATGCATGAGTCAAGATGGAATTAACCACTCCAAGAGATTAGAGAGAATGCTTTGTGTTTCAATTTAGTAAGACCTTGGCCCGGGCAATCTTTATGAGGAGTCATAGGATTTATCAGGTTGAGGCACATAATGGATGTATTATTAAGAGTTGACAATTTAAACTCTAAGTCATACTAGCATCAAGGGTCAAAAGGATAAATTATATGGTAACTATATCCAAATAGATTCTTGAGTATTGCTTTGCATACATTCGATCTATCTGGACATCGGGTACCATTGCTAGATGGTTACTCTGATTAGCATAGGAATCAGTTTTTGTGCTACTTGCTTAGGTTCGAACCTATAGGGTCACATATATTAGAAGTTCCTCTCCGATCATATGGCTAATCTGAAGAGTTTCAGTAGACGGAGACTCTGGTGAAGAGTCCCACTGGACGGAGACTCTGGAGAAGAGTCCCACTAGATTTGGATTCTATCATTAATGGAGGATTAATTAGTAATTAGATCACTAATTAGTTCAATTTAATTGAGCATTAAAGTCTAGATCAAGTTTGATTGAATTGGATTCAATCAGGTCAAGTCTGATTAGGTTATGTGATGACCTAATCGATAAGAGAGAAATGATCCTGATTTGATCGGATCTATAGCTCAATTAATTTATTAATTTAATTAAATTTAATTAAAATTATAAGAGTCTAATTAGATTAAGTTCATCATATTTTATTTGGATCTAATTGGATTGGATTTAAAAAAAATCTAATTGGTTAAATCCTAGAGTCCCAAATGAGTGGGATTCTCTCCCTTGCGCCACCCAAATTGTCTCACACCTTTTCTCACCACATAAAATTAGTTTGTATGTGAAAAAATTAAAAAATAATCCTTATTTTTTCACTCATTAAGGATAGAAATTGGTTGGTTTTTATTTGAATTCAAATTGGTTTGAATTTCAACTTAAAATCTTATCCATATCCTTCCATACGTTGGCAGCTTCTGAAGGTGCCAATTATGTACAAGAAAAAGAAATCTTTCTAATTTATTTTCATGCCTAATTTTTTTTGATAGGTCTGTCTTTAAGTTAGATAAGGGTGAGAAAATGTTGGAGTTAAATTGAATTTCAAAATGATTTGAATTGCAACAAACTCCAGCCCTTATCCTGTCTTATCTGGTTTGTGCGACAATCATAAAAAGGCTATATTTTTTTATACCAAATCAAGAGAGCTTTTCACTGTGAGATACAAAAGAGAAAGAGGGTCAAAAATCCTTCTTTGGGATATGAGGTTTGGGTGGGTTTCTTTCTTCCTTGGTGTGAACAAAAGAGGAGACCGATCTCCTCTCGGGTGAGCGACTTAGAACTATTCTAGGATTTTTGGGTGAGAAAAAAATAAAAGAGAAGAGAGTCTTCATCCATTTTTCTCCACCATCCAGTATCCTCCTCTGATCCATCTTTGATATTGAAAAGATCCGAGGTGATTGAAGGAAGAGATCAAATCAGATCTGCCATCAAAAGCCGACTGTGCGAGCTAGCACTCCCGTGGAGGGCTGATCGGTCTAGGACTTCGTGTGGACCATCCATAAAGGTCGGATGCTTGAGTGGCTGCAAGCAACCAGAGAAGACTTTCAGATCTATGTTCTCGATCATGAAGTTTGACTACCTATACTTAGGTATTGGGTTCAGAACCCTAAAAGTGGTGGATTAGATCTATTACTAAATGCTGTCTTTGGGTTCACATGCTTGTCATTTTACTTTCAGATTTTTATGTATATAAATTCATGTCATCGATCCATTTGTAGAAGTTTTAAGATCAGATCTTTTACATGTATTTATAGATTAAATAGTTTAATCTAATATTTTTTTGCTAAAAAATTTGGAAATGCATGCATGAAACCCTTGCGCATCCCAACACATAGTCTAATAGCATTTTCATAGGCTTGAGGGTGCAAATGTTTATCTGGGATCTTTCATTAACAATCATATCTAAGTCTCTCATTGACTTTGATTAATCTAATTTGACATCTTTGTCAAGATATAGCACATGGAAGTCCTCATCTTTAGAACTCAGTAACATGAATATCATACACAACCAAAATATTAGCTTAATATTAAAAGCTAAATTAAAAATATTCTTAAATTCTACATGTAGTAACTTTTCTAAAGGTAACTTCTTATGCTTTAAACCCTTCATAAGCTCTTTGAACTTCAACTTGCTACAATGCCAATCTTCAATTTTTAGACCTCGAAATTATTTTAGTGCATCAGGCCACCTAGGATTGCATCTAAATGTAATACAAGAAGTCGGCTGACCAGCCCACCTATAGATGGCTATTAGGTCTTGTTAGTTCTTGTACATATCCATAGGTCCTCTGTAATGATAGTGGCAAAATCCACTATTTGCCAACAAACCCGGCAATGCAATCACCAATAGTTATGGCATGCTACAAATCATCATATAATTTAGTTATGGCAAAACTCACTATCTTGCTTCTGATCACTTTATGTCCAATGCAAGTGTTCCATCTCAATTGTTGCATATTTTCAACCACATACTGCCAAAACTACTATCTGAAGTATAAAAGCAACTTTTGTTCATGTTGTTGATACTGCAATCTATATACATAAACTCTTGAATAGAAATTTTGTTGTACCTATAAATATTATTATAGTTCCTCGCCTCTATCACCCATCACCAAATGGAAATAGAAAGGATGTTGAAGTGGCATATAACACAAATATGTTTTGCATATCCATTCCAACTCCCCGCTTTGCTCTTTGATAATTATATCATGACCATGAGCATCCTCGAAACCATCTCCAACCATTAAAGCAGCAGTCTTATCATTTGTAGGCAATATATACAATGTACTATCATATTTTCAATCAGTTAAAAGCAATTCTTTTGGTTCTATTTTAACATATCCTTAGCATATCAATATACTTTAATATGATGACTAATTTCATTCAGCACATTTTGTATCTTTGAAAGAACTATCTTGTTTTTACTTTTGGCGGTAGTTAAATTATCCTATTTTCTCCTTTCCCCCATATTTTTTATAAGCATAGAAAAGGGGAGGAGGAGCCTTTTAAGAAGAGAGTACTTTCCATTTAAGAGATGGGATGAGAGAGAAGATGAGTTGACACCCTAATTGCACAGAGAAGCTAAGAATTTTCTCCTTTTTTTTTGAATTTTTCATAAAAATATAGAAAATTTTCTCAAACCTTCCAATCTTCTCTTTCCTAATGGCTTAGTTACATGGTATAAATGTAAGATAATAATAATTATTCTGGTCATCTAATATTGTAACCGTCATTGTCATATATAATGATTAGGTAATGGTTGCTGCGCCTCTCCGATCAGATGGCTTGCGCGGTGCTGCGTGGAGTCGCCAGGCTGGAGTAGGGGATGTTGGATGTGGTCTCTGGATACCTGTAAGGAAAGTCCATGCTATTGGAATTTCGTTAAGGGGCATGCATGTATGTTTCAAAAAAATTTTTTCTAAACAATACAGTGGAATAGAAAATTAAAATATCTTTTAATCTATATTACGTATGTATAAAATATAGAACACTAGGATCTACTTCATATGATGAAATTAAATACATGCTGAATTTTATGCTGAAATTGAATATATGATCGAATCACATATTTGTTTTGCAAATTTTTTCTTCAAATCTAGATCTAAAAGAGAATAGATTCTCTATTAGCCGTACAAGTATCCGCCCTCTATAGATATCCACTTAGGATTAGCCTGAAATAGTCCTCTTTGATGTTGATTCTTCTTCTCTAAGAATAATTAACCTGAGAATCTAAATGAAGTATGGATTGCGATCAAATCTTTGATCCTTTTCTTGATCTTCTTCTTCTCTTTTTCTCTTACTTTTCTTTCCTTGATTATGAAGCAATCAAAGACTAAAAACTAGCAAGCAAAGGGATGCCCAAACTCCTCTTGGGTGTGGAGAAGTGGGACGCCCAACACCCTTGGGCGTTGGACTTCAAAAGGGAGAAAAGAGATGGGGCGTGGGGAGCTTCTAAGGGAGGCGTGGGCTACTAAAATTTAGAGCTAAGGAGCCTTAGGGAAGGTCCTTTTAAATAGGCATAAGGTTTCAATTTTATTCAAAACTAAATAACCACTTTATATAAGTTCTACTTGTATTAAGAATCTTTATTCCTTTAGTTATTTGACCCCCTCTAGGAGATCCTTTAGGCGCCAACTATTGGAGCCCTTGCACCCACAAATACACACGCCACATGGCTGCCATGGGACACCCCAATCAAGTCCACACACCCTCTCTAGTGTGTGCATGCCCAACTTGACTAAATCAAGTGGTGCCCCATCAAAACTATCAAAAAAATTGATTAAGAGTTTGATTCCTTAATTCATATGATCTATAATCTTAGGCACCCAACAATTGAAGCCCAATAAATCTAATTCATTTAGGTTATTAGCAAATAATTAAACTTAAATTAATCTTATCAAATAAAAAATTTAAATGCAAAGAAAAAATTAGGTTCGACCATGTGCTAGCAAGGTTACCTTGAACCCAATAGAATTTTTTTTAACCCAATTGAGATTTCATAAGTTTAATTGCTTATTTCAGATCTAATCTCTTTGTTGTGTGACTTTATAGGTTCAATTCTATCTGGTAGTGAGATATACAATGACCTCTATCATAGTATCATTGAAACTCTTTTCAATGAATCGAAACAATTCTACTCTCACTCACCAAGGATTGTCGATCCTGAGCAATCCTAGTGAGCTCTCACAATCTACCAATGACACCTAACAGTATGTAGTAGCAATCTAGTAGAACTAAAAAAGAATCTCAAGGTGTAGTTCACATGTGATTCAATCTCTCTATCGTGAGTTCCGACTAGATGGCAGGTCATTGATAAATCATCAAACCTCATCATCAGTCATATGATGATTCGATCAGTTTAAATCCAATTACAATCCTCATAAAAACTCTTTTTCATCAATCATACTGTTGTGGCCACAGGCTCTTGGATTTAGTCTCTCAAATTTTATAAGACTACTCTTCTCTATCAGGATCGATAGATTTCATTTAGATGAGTATCCTACTCCTATAGTGGACCAGCTATCGTCAACATCTACTACAAGGGCTCATTGGGATCATGTTTATGTGTCAATCAAACTCCAACAGCTTCACTGTAAGCAGTTATACCATCGCAGGTCAAAAGATCATTCACACAATTATAGTATCGAGACAATCACTGACGATCGAGTAAAAATTCAAGTGATCTCTCATATGCTCACACTCATTATTAATTATTCTCTAACAACTATCCACACTCGTCGCTCAGTGTCTTTATATTGTAGACCAAAAACTCATCTATCTCAAAAAAAAATGATCTGTGCGTCAGTTTATCTAGATTGATCACTGTTGGTGCAAAAATCCACCTGCGCCAGAGAAGCTGGAGTCAAGGGAGTCGCGGTCGCCGTCGGGACCTGCAAAAGAAGTCTCAACCGGAGGTGGGGTTGCTCCAGCAAGACCCTCCGACGCTCAAGTCAGTTCTCTGCCTCAACAAGAATGGAGTGCTCGAACAAAAATTTTAGCAGAGTTTCTAGGTAAAGATGAGAGCTTATAGAATAACGTATCTGGGGTTCCCCTTTTATAGACGGAGGGGGCAACAAATTGACAGTGACGCCTGTAACCGTCTGGTCATGGGCCGCCCAGAGTCAGGAGGAATTTATTGCAGAGGGTAGTGGAGCGGGATCGTGGCTATCGCCGTGACTCACCACGTGGAATCAGTTACGGGGAGTGGAGCGGCGTCTGCTGTCGTGACTCGTCAGAGAGTGGTGGAATCACACAGAATCTGTCACAGGGAGTGGAGCAGAATCGTGGCCGTTAATATGGCCTGTCAGGGAGTAATGGAGCTACGCAGGGTCCACCGCAGGGAGTGGAGTAGTGTTGTCCGTTACTATGGCCTGCTAGGGGGTCCAGACTTGTCGGCCGAAGTTCGGTTGGAGTCGGTAGCGAGGTCCGGTACCCACAGGAGTTTGGGTGAGGTCTTCTCACAGTCGGAATAGAAGATGGAGTCTGACTCTCGTAGAGGTCCGAATGCAGTCTACTTGCAGTTGGGGTCGTAGGCGGAGTTCGGCTCCCGTAGGAGTCCGGGCGGAGTCTTCCTTGCAGCAGAAGTTATGGATGGAGCCCGACTCCCGTAGGAGTCTGGACGGAGTCTTCCTTGCAGCAGAAGTTGTGGATGGAGCCCGGCTCCCGTAGGAGTCCGGGCGGAGTCTTTCTTGCAGTAGAAGTCAGGTGCGAAGTCTGGCTCCCGTAGGAGTCCGGACAGAGCTTATCAGCAGTTGAAGTCGGTGATGGAGCCCGGCTCCCGTAGGAGTCCGGGTGGAGTCTTCCTTGCAGTAGAAGTTATGGACGGAGCCCGGCTCCCGTAGGAGTCCGAGCGGAGTCTTCCTTGCAGTAGAAGTCGTGGATGGAGCCTGGCTCCCGTAGGAGTCCGGGCAGAGTCTTCCTTGCAGTAGAAGTTGTGGACGGAGCCCGGCTCCCGTAGGAGTCCGGGCGGAGCGACGGGAGTTCACCAATAGTAGTCGAAAGTCGGAAGAGACTTGCGAGGGTCGATCTCGCCAAGAACTTCGACCGAGGGTATTTTATACCCAACACCAGTCTCTCTACTTTCGAGTTTGAATTTCGAATGAAGGAAGTACAGTGAGGTTGTCGCAGCCGAAGTTCTCCCCCTGACGTCCGCGCGCAACCATCCTCGGATATGTCGGCATTTAATGCGCACATGCCGAAGCCCTTTTTTCGATTAGGGCGACCCGAAGAGTCTTTTCGAAACTCCCACTGGGACGTGATCCCAAGCGTCACGTCATAAAAATTTTGGAACAGTCAACCCTCGGTAGCGGCAAGTGGGACACAAAGGGACACGTGGCGAGCACCGGTTGGTCTAGGGACACTCGCCACCATAATTACGCTAAGATCCGCTGCCTATTTAAACCCCCCACCCTTCCTCCGGGGGCTTTAATTCGCCTGAAGGACGACATCTTTCTTTCGTCTGAGAGCTTTGCCACTCAGCCACTCCATCGGTGCCCCTGCCAACTCCGAGCATCCTCCACGCCGGCCTTTGCCATCTCTCTGCCGTCTCCAGCCCCCCAACTCCTCTCTAAGGGGTTCCCCCGCCAGGGCCTCCGCCCCGGAGGCCATCCTCAGGAGGATGCCACGGGCTTGGAGGAGGGCAAGGAGGGGAACAGCAGCCTGCGAGTTCTCCGATCATTGAGCGACTGCTGAAGGTGCCTGTCGCTTCAAAGGGGGCTCGAGGGAGAATTCCATCAACAACAGGGGTTTAATAACGGGGACAGCCGGTGAAGGCATTCTGCCTGAGAATTTTGGAGTAGCAGGACGGGGTGACACCGGTTAAGAGGGCAGAGCTGTCATCACAAGCTGTGGTGGGATCCTTGATGTCATCGGGGCTGAGGGACCAGAAGCGGTCGGCACCGACGGTGGGGCAGTAAAACTTGTTGCGGGGATGGTGGAAGTAGCGCATGCCGACCTTGCCGGAATACTTAGGACGGTGGTTGCCATAGAGTATCCGATGATGGCGTATATCTCTGGCACCATTGCTGCCTCCGGGGTAACTCAGGTTCTTCATGAAACAGGTCTTCGTCACCGCTGCCGTTGCCCTTATTGCCCCCTGGAATCTATCCCATCCTTTTCCCCCTAGGGTTGGGATTTCGGAGGTGGAGCGGAACAAGGTGGGGGCGAGAGCCGACAAGCTTGTCACACGCATTGAAAAATATGGCTGGGAAGGACAGAAATGGGAAGAGAAGTTTGCAGCTTGAAGTGGCCTCCGGTGTATCCCTTCCAAGCCGTGTGCTCGAGCCTTGTAATAATGTATTCTTTTCCGATCCTTCGGGTCTTGTAACGTACATCCTGTTAGTCGAAAAATGAGGAGGTGATTTTGTTACCTTGTCTGTACTTTGCATCGAACCATTGTCTGCCGAGCTTTTTCCTTTGCCGTTGTTATTGTTGTATTCCCTTCCCCTCCTCTCTCTTTTTCTTCTTACCTTGGGTTTGTGTTGAAAGCTTCCTTGAAAGCTGGGGTTCTTGATGAGAGTCCCAGTCCTTGTCGAGACAGAGTTCTCTGTATCTTGGACGCTGTTTGTTTTTCATTTGTCGTTGACGTGACCCATTGCCTTCCTTTTTTCTTTTTCGCTTGGAATTTTTTCTCCGCTCTTGGGGAGGCTATGGGAGTTCGGCTCCCGTAGGCGAAGTCGGGATGTGGTTCGGCTCCTGTAGGCGAAGTCGGGGCGTAGTTCGGCTCCCGTGGGAGTCCGAGTGGAGTCTTCCAACAGTCGAAGTTGGTGACGGAGCCCGGCTCCCGTGGGAGTCCAGGCGGAGTCTCCCAACAGTCGAAGTTGGTGGCGGAGCCCGGCTCCCGTGGGAGTCCGGGCGGAGTCTTCCTTGCAGTAGTTGTGGACGGAACCCAGCTCCCGTGGGAGTCCGAGCAGAGTTTTATTGCGAGGGGGCCGCTAGGGAAAGTCCCCCCCCTTTTTTTTCTTCTGGTCTTTGAACGACTGGACTTTTAATTGACGTCGGAATGAGGTTCTTCTCCCATTCATGTAGTAACAGGTTTTGGCTCTGGTTAGAACGAGGTCCTCCTCTTGTCTCTAGCACGGTCGTGGCCGTACATATGGGCATTGCTGGGCCCTTCCCACCTTCCAGCCTAAAGAGAGCCGGGACTTCGACTTTGCTCGAATTAGGGCAAGGTTCTCCTTCTGTCCCTAACAGGGCTGTGGGGGCGCATATGGGCGTTATAGGGCCTCTCCCCCCATCCGGTCTAAAGGAAACCGGACCTTCGACTTTGCTCAAGTTAGGGCGAGGTTCTCCTCTTGTCCCTAACAGGGCTGTGGGGGCGCGTATGGGCGTTGTAGGGCCTCTCCCCCCATCCGGTCTAAAGGAAACCGGGCCTTCGACTTTGCTCAAGTTAGGACGAGGTTCTCCTCTTGTCCCTAACATGGCTGTGGGGGCGCGTATGGGCGTTGTAGGGCCTCTCCCCCCATCCGGTCTAAAGGGAACCGGGCCTTCGATTTTGCTCAAGTTAAGGCGAGGTTCTCCTCCTGTCCCTAACAGGGCCGTGGGGGCGCGTATGGGCGTTGTAGGGCCTCTCCCCCCATCCGGTCTAAAGGAAACTGGGCCTTCGACTTTGCTCAAGTTAAGGCGAGGTTCTCCTCTCGCTTCTGAGATAATTTGTTTGGATTATCCTGTGGATGTAGGATAGTACCAAAGACATGTAGATATACAACTTTTAGTTAAAATGAAGTTATTGGTAGTACATTCGTAAGTTCTCTGAGCTCCATGGTCGTGGGAGGTCGGCTCCTCCGAGCTCCTTAAGATAATAAGTTCTGGGCCGAACTACTTCTTTGACCTTATACGGGCCTTCCCAGTTTGGGGCGAGCTTCCCTCGATCCTGAGGCTGCGAGACAGCAGCTCGTCGAAGTACTAGATCTCCTGCTCTAAAGACTTTGTTCTTGACCGGGCGTTGTAGTATCGAGGACTTTCTGTCTGTAGGCTGTCATTCGAACCTGAGCTATCTCCCATCTTTCTTCAGCAGGTCGAGGTTGGCTTTAAGACTTCGCAATTTTGTGTTCGTCGAATGCTACGACTCACGCGATGGGAGTTTAAGCTCAATTGGGATGACGGCCTCCGTACCGAAGGCCAAAGCAAAGGGGGTTTCCCCGTGGGCAGCCTTGGGTAGTTCGATAGCCCACAGCAATGATAAAGTTCGTCCGCCAAGTTTCCTTCGCCTTTTCGAGCCTTTCTTAATCCCCTGCAAAGGGTTCTGTTAGTCACCTCAGCTCGCCGTTCGCCTGAGGATGGGCTACCATGTGAAGTTGTGGGAGATGTTTAGATCTTCACAGAATTTGGACAAATTTTGCTCCCGCAAATTGCCGTCCATTATCCGTGATCAGGGTCCTAGGCAGACCAACCTACACACGATCGACTTCAGACGAAATCTTGCACTTTTGCTTCTGTGATTTTTGCTATGGTTCGCTTCAACCCATTTGGTGAAGTAGTCGATCGCTACAAGGAGGAACTTCCTCTGTCCCAGACGCCATAGAAAGAGGACAAGGATGTCCATCCCCCACTGCGCAAAAGGCCATGGGGCACTCAAGGGGTGAGCTCGATGGCGGGCTGTCTCTGGACGTTAGCATATCTCTGCATCGATCGCACTTTCTGACATATTCGATCGAATCATGATGTATTGTCGGCCAGTAATATCCTTGACGGAGAACTTGTGGGATAAAGATCTAGCCCCCAAATGTTTCCACAGATTCCTTCATGCACTTCCACAAGCGTAGTCAGCCTCCGAAGGCCGAGGATTTTAAGAGGGGCAAGGAGTATATCTCTTGTACAATTTGCCCTCATAAAGGATGTACCGGGAGGCTTGGTTTCGGAGCTTCCGAGCTTCTTTCGCATCTTGGGGGAGAACTCCATCTCTGAGATAGATTATCAGGGGGTCGACCCAGCAGGGCTATGTCAATCTCCATCACGGGCCGTGACTCTTCTGTACTCAGGCGCTTTAGAACTTCAAAGAGAACGCCCTTGGGTAGTTCGGCCGGAGTCCAGCGTTGCCAGCTGGAGAGAAGGTCAGCCCTGGTATTTTCCAACCTTGGGATCTGTTTGATGTTGAAGCTGCTAAAGGCGGGGATGAGCTCCTTTACCCTTTCGAGGTATTTGGCCATACTGTCCTCCGTGCTTCGTAACTTCCGCTGACTTGTCCCACTACTAGTTGAGAGTCCTGTGGACCCGGAGCTGGTCTATTCCCAGCTCTTTGGCGACCCTTAGTCCTGCAATAGAGCTTCATATTCGCTACATTGTTTGTTCGGGAACTCAAAATGCAGAGTGTACTCCCGACGATTCCCTCGACTAACCAAGATTAGGCCTACACCCGCCTGACATGTTGGAAGACCCGTCCACATAAAGGGCCCAAAAGCGATCAGAGGGATCCGCTTCTTCTTTGGGGGAGTCGGTCGGGACATCAGTCGTCAATTTGCTTTGTTCAGGTTCAGTCTCCTCTGGGATAGTACACTCCACTATAAAATTGCCAGTATTTGGGCCTTCACTGCTGGTCTGGGTCGATAGTTGATGTCGAATTCTGTGAGCTCGATCGCCCACTTTGCCATCCTCCCAGAGGCATCTGTCCGGTGCAAAATTGCCTTGATCGATTGATCAGTGAGCAGCATCACGGTGTGTCCTTGAAAGTAGGGCCGAGCCTCGGCTGTGATCAACAAGGCATAAGTCAGTTTTTCTAATTTGGTGTACCTGGTCTCGACGTCCCTCAAAGTGCGACTGACGTAGTAGATCGACCGCTGGACCTTCGCTCTTCTTTGACAAGGACAGCCGCGAGAGCCATGGGAGAGACCGCCAGGTATAAAAATAGTTCCTCCCCAGGCTCCGCTTTGCCAACACGGGGGTGAGACGAGGTAGCTCTTAGCTCCTCGAATGCCTGTTGGCACTCAGAGGTCCAACAAAGTTCTTGGGCTGCTTGAGGGTTTGAAAGAAGGGTAAGCACCGTCGGCCGACCTTGCGACGAAGCGATTCAGGGCCGCTATCCTCCCCGTGAGGTGCTGAACCTCTTTTATCGACTTTGGGGGTCATCTCTGATGGCGCGAATTTTCTCTGGATTGGCCTCGATCCCGCGTCCCCGACACCATGAAGCCCAGGAACTTTCCTGAGGTTACTCCGAAAGCACATTTAGTTGGGTTCAGCTTCATTCTATATTTTCGAGAGCATCGAAGGTCTCCTCAGGTCGGTGATGTGATCTTGGAAGATTTGCATTTTACAAGCATATCGTCCACGTAGACCTCCATGTTATGGCCGATCTGCTCCTTGAAGATTTTGTTCACCAACCGTTGGTAGTTACCCGCATTTTTGAGGCTGAAAGGCATGACCCTGTAACAGTAAAGGCCAGATTAGTATGAAAGCGGTCTTTTCTTCGTCTTCCGGTGCCATTCTGATTTGATTGTAGCCGGAGAACGCATCCATGAAGGTGAGGAGCTCATGGCCCGAGGTCGCATCCACCAGTTGATCGATTCTGGGAAGAGGGTAGTGTCCTTTGGACAGGCCTCATTAGCTTTTTGAAGTCTATGCACATCCTCTACTTGCCGTTTGCTTTTTTGACTAGGACAACGTTGAAATCCAATCAGGATAATTGACTTCCTTAATGAATCCGGCTTTAAGGAGCTTGTCCACTTCTTCGGCTATCACCTTCTGCCTCTCGGGCATGACTTCGGATTTTTTCTTTCGTCGGTCGATGCTTTGGATCGACGGCCAGCGATGCTCCATGACTTCCGTGTCGATCCCTGGCATATCTGCTGGAACCCAAGGAAAACGTCCGCATTCCTTCGTAGAAAATTAATGAGACGCGTCCGCACCTCCTCCTCCAGGTTGGAGCCGATCATCGCTACATGCTCGCTTCCCATCGTTCAAAGGGATTGGTACCAGATC